>NC_143409.1:48956357-48984582 GCF_052110815.1 Crocodylus siamensis
CACTGGATTTGAGCACAGAGATCACCATGTACAAGCCGGAGTTTCCCTGGGAGCTGTGGCCTTCCTTGCTATGATGGTCCTCCTCCTATGCAGATGCAAAGGTATTTGTGTCTCTGCCTGCATCTTCCACACTCCTGCTATTCGTGCTGTCCTTTCAGCTGTCCAAATTCACTTATAGTTTCATAGATTCATAGATGCTAGGGTCGGAAGGGACCTCAACAGATCATTGAGTCCGACCCGCTGCATAAGCAGGAAAGAGTGCTGGGCCTACATTACCCCAGCTAGATACTCATTCAGCCTTCGCTTGAAGACCCCCAGGGTAGGGGAGAGCACCACCTCCCTTGGGAGCCCGTTCCAGACCTTGGCCACTTGAACTGTGAAGAAGTTCCTCCTAGTATCCAATCTAAATCTGCTCTCTTCTAGCTTGTGGCCATTATTTCTTGTAACCCCCGGGGGGGCCTTGGTGAATAAATACTCACCAATTCCCTTCTGTGCCCCCCTGATGAACTTATACGCAGCCACCAGGTCGCCTCTCAACCTTCTCTTGCGGAGGCTGAAAAGCTCCAGGTTCTCTAGTCTCTCCTCTTAGGGCTTGGCCTGGGGGCCCTTAACCATACGAGTGGCCCTTCTCTGGACCCTCTCCAGATTATCCGCATCCTTCGTGAAGTGCGGCGCCCGGAATTGCACGCAGTACTCCAGCTGCGGTCTGACCAGCGCCCGATAGAGGGGAAGTATCACCTCCTTGGACCTATTTGTCATGCATCTGCTGATGCACGATAAAGTGCCATTGGCTTTTCTGATGGTTTCGTCACACTGCCGACTCATGTTCATCTTGAAGTCCACTAGGACTCCAAGATCCCTTTCCACTTCCGTGCCACCCAGCAGGTCATTTCCTAGGCTGTAGGTGTGCTGGACATTTTTCCTCCCTAGATGCAGCACTTTGCATTTCTCCTTGTTGAACTGCATTCTGTTGTTTTCTGCCCACTTGTCTAACCTGTCCAGGTCTGCTTGCAGCTGCTCCCTGCCCTCCGGCGTGTCCACTTCGCCCCATAGCTTAGTGTCATCTGCAAACTTGGACAGAGTACATTTCACTCCCTCATCGAAGTCGCTGATGAAGACATTAAAGAGTATCGGTCCAAGGACCAAGCCCTGCAGGACCCCACTGCCCACACCCTTCCAGGTCGAAACCGACCCATCCACCACGACTCTCTGGGTGTGACCCTCCAGCCAATTCTCCACCCACCGGACTGTGCAGTCATCCAAGTCACAGCCCCTTAACTTGTTGACCAGTATGGGGTGGGATACCGTATCAAAGTCCTTCCTGAAGTCCAAGTATAGGACATCCACCCCTCCTCCTGCGTCGAGGCATTTTGTAACCTGGTCATAAAAAGAGACTAGATTGGTCAGGCACGATCTGCCTGCTACGAACCCATGCTGGTTTCCCCTCAGCATAACTTGCCCTGCCGGGCTCTCACAAATGTGAGCCTTGATAATTTTTTCAAAGACTTTGCCAAGGATGGAGGTGAGACTAACTGGCCTATAGTTACCCGGGTCCTCCTTCCTCCCCTTCTTGAAAATGGGAACTACATTGGCCCTTTTCCAGTCCTCCGGGACTTGACCCGTGTGCCACGAGCGTTCAAATATTCCCACCAGTGGCTCTGCAATGATGTCGGCCAGTGCCTTCAGTACCCTCGGATGGAGCTCATCCGGGCCTGCCGACTTAAAGGCATCCAGTTCTTCCAAGTGACCCTGCACCACCTCAGGGTCCACGCATGGAAGTCTGGTGCCTTGCTGCTGCCTCCCTACACTCCCAGTGAGAGACTTGTCATGCCTCTCGCTTAGGAACACTGAGGCGAAGAACTCGTTGAGGAGTTCAGCCTTGTCCCCTCTGTCCGTCACCAATTGTTTCTGCCCATTTAGCAGAGGTCCTATTCCTCCCTGGGCCTTCCTTTTACTCCCTATATATCTAAAAAACAATTTCTTATTGTCTTTTACTTGGGTTGCCATCCTCAGCTCCATGAGCTTTGGCCTGTCTAACTGCCTCCCTACAAGCACGAGCAGAAGAGGTATATTCCTCTTTGGTGATCTCTCCCTGTTTCCACTTTTTATGTGCTCCCCTTTTGGCCCTTAGTCTGCCCTGGATTTCTCTGGTCAGCCTGGTAGTCCGCCATCAGGTGATCGGGGGTTCTCCTGGCCGCATCATTAGTACCCACATGGACAAGGACCATGGGGTAGTAATCGGTGGGCTTGATCCTGGCCTGGATTACCTCCATCACATCCCAAATCTTAGCTCCAGGCAGGCAGTAGACCTCTCGTGCTGAAGGGTCCTGGCGACAAATGGGTCCTTCCGCACCTCTCAGGATGGAATCGCCTATGACGAGCACGCGTCTCCTCCTCTTCTGGGTCCTCTCGGATCTCTTCATCTGTTTGGAGTGTGAAGAATGTGGCGTTTCTTCCTGCCCAAGGGTTTCCTCCTCCCTTGCCATCTCCTGCAGAGTCGCCCTTGTAATGTGCTAGTTTTACGCAGTCTGCCTTTCAACACTTCCTTTAACTCCTCCGTGTTTCTGATGCACTTGCTGCTTGTTTCTTCAACTAGTAACTCCTGTCTTGCTCCCTTCTTCACCAGAAACCATCATGAAGACCCAGTGGCAGCAGCCCTCAAAGGTAAGGCTGTCACGTTGCGGCCCCATACCGAATGAGGGTACAGTGTGTCACGGGGTCACATAGGTGCCCCGTTACTGGGATTGAGATTGACAGAGCTGCCAATCACCCATGCGGCTCAGGTGCCAGTTGCCAGGGCGACCAGGCATGGTCAGATGACTGGAAGGGGACAGGGCCGGGCCTTTATAAACAGCCCAGGCCGGAGCCTGAACAGCAGTTCCCTTCTGGCAGCCGCAGCAGCAAGACCTCTTTGGCTGAGCTGAGTGGCCTGAGTTGGTAGTTGCAGCCTTACCATGCTGACCGGCTACGATGATGCTGGGAACAAGAACACCCTAAAGGGAGGTAGGGTTGAGAGCCCTGGTGGGGGCTTGGTGTTTATGCTATGAGCGAGGAGGCTCTGTGTTGTTTATGTTGTAGCCATGTGGCTTGAGTTTCAGTTATAGTTAAACTGGAGGACTGGGTGAGGCTGTAGGGGTGTGAGGAGGCCTCACGGGGGCTCCCCAGAAGCTTGGGAGTTCCCAGTGCCCAGTAGGGGCACAGTGCCTGTGGGGCACAACAGTTTGCTCTGGAAAGGTGCAGTATTGTGCTGGAGAGGCACGGTGTGCGGGGTTTCGGACCCCAGCCCATAAGGACGGTGTTTTGCCCAGTAGGGCAAAGGACCCAGAGAAGGGTCAAGGGGCCAGGCACGGCTGTGGCCACCTGAGCCCCAAGAGCGAGGAGCGCGGTATAGGACCAGAAGGAGGGCAATTGGCGCGGAGAGTGCGGCATAGGCCGCAGAGAGGGTGAGGCCCCAGAAGAGGTGGAGAGCGCCTGCGAAGAATGTGGCGTAGGCCTAGAAGGGGGGCAATGGCCGCGGAGAGTGCGGCAGAGACCCCGAGAGGGGCGAGAGGTGCTAGAGGCATGGCAGAGGCCCTGAGAGGGGCGGGGAAGCCCAGAGGTGGGCAATAGGCCCCAGAGTGGGGCAACGGGCTGAGGAGTAGCCCAAGAATGAGCCAGGCCCAGGGGTGCTGGTAACGGGGCAGTGGCTACGAGCCAGGCCCAGGGGCGCCGGTAAGAGGGCGGTGGCTATGAGCCAGGCCCAGGTGCGCCAGGTGGGTGACGAGCCTGGGGTGCCATAGAGAGCACCATAGGGCAGGGGACCGCACAACGTCCCAGGGAACAGCTGCGAGGCTTGGGGCATGCTAAAGGGGAGGTTTGGAGGCACACATAGCCCTTAAGGCAGGGGTGCACAGAGGTACCCCATATGCAGTAGGGGCAGGAAGATATGTACCGTTCACCAGGGGGATAAAGGCATCCTCCCATTTAAACTTATTTATTATGAAAGTTGTGGTGGGTGAGAATCCAAGGGTGCTAAGTCCACCTTATGTGATGGTACGGGGCGCTAGGGAGTACACAGCCACCCCTAGGCCCCACTCCCTCACACAGTGGTCATTTCTGGACAGAGGTGAGATGTGAGCATGGGTGAATCTAGGTTGTTGAAGGCACAGGGTACATATGTCATGGGTCATCATCGCATAGAAGACAACAGTCATGTAGGGAGCAGGTTTAAAATGAAGAAAAGAAAGGTTTTTCACCTAGTGTGTAATTAAAGCGTGGGACTCATTGCTATCAGATGGGGACACTGACATATTAGCCTGATCCATAAAAACACTGGACCCATTCTTGGAGGAAAGGGGTGTCACTAAATATTGATCCTGAAACTTGGGGCAAAGCCGTTGAATTAGAACTTCCTAGCCCTTTAAATTGTGGAGACTGCAAGTGGGAGAGTGTAACAAGTGGATGTGTCAAGGCCAGTCAAGTCATTTTCCTGTCCACTTGTCTCGGGGGTAACCACCCGCCTACTTTTCCTGCCATGCCTTTGATGATACAGTTAAAGGATGATAACAAGGTGGAAAGATTCCC
Source organism: Crocodylus siamensis (assembly GCF_052110815.1). Classification (NCBI taxonomy): domain Eukaryota; kingdom Metazoa; phylum Chordata; order Crocodylia; family Crocodylidae; genus Crocodylus; species Crocodylus siamensis. The sequence goes on from NC_143409.1 coordinate 48,960,921, forward strand.
ATTTAAGTGCCATGATGCTAAGTGCTTATATACATGGTTCTGACCATGCCTGTACCGTGTCCCATGTCTCACAGATGGCATCCATATTACTCCACTGTCTCACACTGGTTCACAATCTCTGTGCCTCATGTCGGGACTTTTGATCCCTATGCCCTCACACTGGGACTCATAAACCCCCCCCCGCCGACCTCCAAATGGCTCCCAGCCCCTACCTTTTCCCCGGGCTCCCTGCCTGGCTCAGGACCCTTTTGGTGCCCTCACTCCCCCAAACTGGGTCTCAATCCCTTGCCTTACACTGGGCCATAATCCCCTTAATCCCCTTGCCCAAGGAGCCTCACATCTAGCTTCCTCATAGGCTTAAATAAAAGCGCAATGAATTAAGAAGTTAATATTCAAGATGATCCAAAGATTATTATTATTATTACTCCGTTAGTCATGACAGTTAAATGTATGTCTCATTCTGATTCACAAAGCAAAATAAAGCCTTTTTGAGAGTCTTGATAGTACCTCAAGTACACCACACTCAGTCATTTCCACACCTAAGTTAATATGAACTCCCATGAGTTAAGATTTCAACTTAGAGTTAAAACAGTCTTCAGGAACGTAAAATAGAAGAGAGGCGTTCCAGGAAGAGCTGACAGAAAGCAATGATGAAGAAGCTGAGATAGTTTGAATAATGGAATATCAAGCCCCTTCAAAAGGAGAGATGGTTGTTCTCCCCTGTGGAGTGGAGAGAGGTTAGAAGGAATCAGGAAGATGAGCTTGATCCACAAAGGCATGCAATCAGACAGAAAGTCACTTCAAAGGTCATTTATCCAAACCCCTGCTCAAAGCAGGACCAGTCCTACTTCCTCTCCCAGCTATTTCATCCCAGCCACGCCTTTGGTGAGGCACGTCTTCAAAACCTCCAAGGACAGAGATTCCCCAACCTCTCTGCTTCCCCTGTTCCCGTGCTTTAATAGTGAGAGTTTTTCCTAATATCCAACCCAAACCTTCCTTGTTACAACTTGAGCCCATTGCTCCTTGTTCTGTCATCTGCCACCACTGAGAAGAATCCAGTTCTAGCCTTTTTTGAACCACCCTGCAGGGAGTTGAAGGCGGGTATTCAGTCTTCTCTCAGTCTTCTAGTATATCTGGGACTTGGTGAACAACACTTCCCTGGCCACTTGGGCCACACGCTTCATGATAGTACAGACAACTATTCTATATGCCACTTCAGCCTTCTACTTTACAAATGGAAGAGCCATAGGCTTTCTAGTGTGTCCTGGGTATGGCAATGGCTCCAGGCCCATGATCATTTTGTTTGCCTTTCTGTGGACAATTCCTAATTCTCCCACATGCAATTATGATGGGAAGATCTCTGGGAAAGACGCTCCATTTTATGTGTACACCTAGGATGTAGTTTCCATTATTCTATTTGGCCTTCCCCCACCCTGCCTTTCACACTTGGATTTTCAATTTTAAATTTCCTCTTAGAGGTCAGAAGATGCACCCGGGATAATTCTCTCTCTCTCTGTCTCTGCAACAGAGGGGCAGCCAAGCTGGTGGTGAGACTGATGAAGTTTTGCACTATGCCAAGATCAATCTAAAATCACGGAAGCCTGTGGCGTATGCCTCAGTCCAGACACACCCTGGGGAACGCACAGAGTATGCATCAATCCAGATACGCCCTCTCTGATGTAGATGGATCTGGTTGTAAAGTGGAGACCTTGGAATACAAGAAGATGGGGCTTGAGGTCAGAAACATCCACTGGGGTAATGGTGATCTCCCAACAGGAGTTTTCCTGTAAGTCTCTCATGTCCATACGTGAATAATAAAAGCCACCTCTGATGTTCAATCTCTGTTCTTTTCTTCATGCTAAAAATGTCATTAAAATCATGAGTGCCCAACAGCTTGTGAGGTTGGCAGAGGGTGGCAATGAGCACAACACCGGCCCTCAGGGAGAGCTAATACTGCTCATTAGAGCCAAAGAACCAAGCGCAGTTTGTAGCTACAGCAATTTCCAGTGTCTAGTTCTGGAGGTGTTGCCAAAACCTCACCATTATTTACAATATTTACTCAAATCCAAGACTACCTCCAATTTAAGATGACCACCTGATAAGTAGTTTCTCTACATGGAAACTTATTTCTTCTCTCTCCATCTCTGCCCCACAATGCCTATCCCACCATTCCTTCCCCTTTGTGGCTTGATTGTCCCTGATGCCTATCCCCCTTCTCTCTGTTTCTTGTCCCGCATACCTGTACCTGCTCCTCCCACCCCATCTCCCCTACAGCCTGTCCCCCACTTCTTGCACCCCATGCTTGTCCCTGACACTACACTCCGTACCAAACCTTGGTTTACCTTCTGCTGGAGCTCTGATCCTCCTAGAAGGGTGAAGGCTGCTTCCCTTTCTCTCCCAAATTGTTAGAAGGCATCCACCACAGTAGGCAATGGTGGCTTACCTGGAGAGACCTTTTGGGGAGGTGTCTGCAAATACATTTTCCACTGGACTTGGTAGGCTAGTTCAGCTGCTCTATCCCAACCTCTGTGGAGACTCTGAATTCAGAAGGGTAAGATCAAATCACACTGTTTCAGTTTTGTTTTCCCCTTGGCTCAAGCCAATATGAAAGGAGCCTGCTTTATACAATGCCTGATATAAGCCGAGAGGGGCAGGTTTAAGGTGATGGGGAGGCGGGCTGGATCTAACTTAAGTTCTGCATCTCTTGGGAGACTGTGGATTTAAATTTCCAGTTCTGAAATGGTGCAAGTTAATGCTAGGATAACCTCCACCCTATGGATCCAAGGCCTGTGCCTTGAAGTGGATGTGGGTGTGTTCAAGAAGTCTGAGAAAGAGCTTGCAGAACATTCTGATGCTGGAGACATCTGTGAAGAAAGAAATTAATGAAGTTCAGTTTTTCCAGCTGCATTAGAAGGATGAGAAGCGGCCAAAATCCAGCACTTACAACAGAACAGTCCTAGGCACTGGCACAGGCTGGGGATGGACTGGCTGGGCAGCAGCTCTGCAGAAAAGGACCTGGAGGTTACAGTGGACAATAAGCTGAATGTGAGGCAACAGTGTGTCCTTGTTGCCAAGAAGGCTAACGGCATACTGGGTAGCATTGGTAGGAGCATTTCCAGGGGATCCAGAGGAGTGATTATTCCACTCTATTTGGCACTGATGAGGCCACATCTGGAGACCTGTGTCCAGCTCTGGGCCACCACTACAGAAGAATGTGGACAAATTAAAACAAAGTCTAGCAAAGAGTGTGGCAGGCCAGTAGTGGGTGCTCCTGCACTAAGCCACCCATCTCACTGCATTCAACCACCTTCCAACCTCTGAGTGCCTCCCCTGGGGCACCTCACATCTGGCCGATGCCCTTCCTGGCGTATACCCACAAGCCTGGGGTAACTGTGCCACCACCCAGGGGACTAAATGTTATCTGGGCCCTGTGTCTCCTGGGGTACAGAAGTCTGGTAGACCTTGAGGGTGCTAGCGTCCCTTCATAAGCCAGCCCAAGGGAACTGAAAGGTTCACCCCAAGGCCTCTCATGCATTTACCACCAAGTATGTTATGGCAGAAAGCGTTATTGGTTAAAGAGGCTAGGCTTGGGGAAAGCAACAGGTTAGAGAAGTATCAAAGAATAAGCCAGAGCAAACTGTTCCAGCATAGAAGCTGTTTGAAAATACTTCTATATTACAGCAAGCTAGATAACTAGAGAAGTTTCCAGCAGCTTACTCACTTTAGCATCATGTGCATCTCAAGCCTGGAAGAGTTCCAGAGGCTGTGTGCTTTGTCCATGTTCCCCAATATAGCTCCCCTTCTTCCAGGAAGAAGGGGTTCTTAAATAACCTTTCTGACGTCATCCCTTGCACCAACCATACACACAAAACATGAGCTCAGATATGGCTATCACTTTGGAGGCACTGGCCACAATTGGAGGCAATGTCCAGATGGCCAGCTGGAAAAAAAGACAAAAATTTAACTCTAATGACTGAAGGCTGAATGAAACATCTGTGGAGAATTTTTAATTTCTTGGGTCTCTATATAGAATATAAAATATCACCTATTCATGCTTATTCCAATGAAGGGTTTCATTTTTTATCTTCAATATGAAATAGAATAATCCAGCTTCTGACCCCTACTTCTTAGTCAAACTTCGAGTTTCTTTTTAAAAAGCAAAAGACATCTCTTATACTCTATGCAATGATATCTCTCACTATCTGCATCCACCTTTTTAAAAGCCTAGATCCCCCCATGCTCACTGTAATATGGATGACTACATCCATGGATAAGGGCATATCAAAATGATAGTAGCCTGTTTTTCCCCCTCCATTTCTTGGGGATTCTCTGGTGCAAGGAAGGCTGAAATGGCAGAACATTCTCCTGACCCTGCTGCCTAGAAAGGATCACTTAATGAGGAGTGTCGTGGCAACAAGATCAGAGAGAGAAACAGAGATGTGTGGAATCACATCACAGCAAAAGTCCATGTGAATGAACATGCCACCTGTAGAAAATGAGTTCCCAGTCCTGAGTACTGGTCTGTGGAAATCAGCATCAAATTTCATCACTGTTTGCCCTGGAGTTGACAGCGAAGGCAGGCACTGAAAGGCGGAGCTGACCTGTGACCTCACTTGCTCTTCACCAATGTCACAGGCTGACTTTTCCCTCATGTTGTGATTGGGGTGATCATTACTGACAGCCCCCAAACAAAAGCCTCCATTTAATGTATATGCCTAGGATGTACTTTCCATTATTTTCTGTGGCCTCCCCCCACCTTCCTTCCCACTTGAATTTTCAATTTTAAATCTTCCCCTGAAAGTTGGGAGATGGATCCATGATAATTAACTTTATCTTCCTGTCCAGCAGAGCGACAGCTAAGCTGGTGGTGAGACTAACAAAGACTTACTTTATGCCAAAATCAGTCTAACACCAGTGGAGAGTGTGGAGTATGCCTGAGACCAGACACACCCTGGGGAATGCATGGAGTAGGCATTGATCCAGGTATGCCCTCTCTGAAGTAGTTGGACCTGGTCAAGAAGTAGAGAGCATTGGACTACAAGAAGATGGGGTCACGTGGCCAGAGACATCCATCTCAACAGGGCTTATACTGACTTGGCCACCCACAAGAGCCTTTCCTTTATGGATTTCTTGTGATGAATGGGAATGAACGTGTCAGACTGTAGCCTGATCCCCACCTGACATAGGTTGGCCATTGCTCCACTGGAGGTGGGAGGCTGACCAGACAGGCTGGGGGCAATGGTGATCTCCCCACAGGAGATTCTCTGTAATTTTGTTATGTCCATGCATGATAAGTCACCTCTCCTGTTCAAGGGCTGTTGCTCCCTTTATCCTAAAAATATCATAAAAATTATGACTGACTGTGACAGGAGTATGAATATCAGAGCCTTTCCAGAAGTGGCTCTGCCCTCCTGTAATGGGCCAACCACCTGCTTACTCGCCTGCCATGCCTTGATCTTACTTGATTAGTAGATTGTTGTAATCAGCAGAAGGCTGCCCTTTTTCATGCCCCGGTAAGAGGGGGTGGTATCTGCGGCTCCTTTTCCTTCCCTACACCACAGCCCAAGCCTCGCAGATGGTGGTGATGTGGTTTGACCTGGGCCCTGTTATGTCTTGGCCCTCCTGTTTACTCTTGGGGCTCCTTGCAGCCCCCCTCTCGCTCTGGGTCTCCTCACAGCCCCCCTCTTGCTCTGGAGCCCCTCGCAGCCCCCCTCTCGCTCTGGGGTTCCTCACAGCCCCCCTCTCGCTCTGGGGCTAGAGCCAAAGCACCCCACAAATGCTGTGCCCTCTCCGGTGCCAGGACCCCCCACACTACTGGGGAGTCCTTATGAGGCCTCCTCCAACCCCTTATTGCCTCACCTGGTCCTCCAGTCAAAAAAATGAATATAAAAACACAAGGCTCCTGGGCTACAACATCAAACTAGACCGTCCAGTCAAAACAGATTCACTCCATACTAGAGAGTAAGGGAGAGAGGGTGGGAGGGCTCCCCGACCCCAGCAGTAACCAGGGGATGTTCACACCGCCAGAGTTCTCCCCTCTGCCTGTCCTAGCTGAGTTCCTACTCTCACGGCCGCTACAGAGGAACTGCTCTCCTGGTGTCTTACCTGGGCTTAAGAAGGGCTAAGCCCTGCCCCTTCCTGGCAGCTGGTTTTACTGGTTACCTCGGCAACCAGCACCTATGCAGCCCTGGGGACTGGAACCTGAGCCTACTCCTTCTCGCCACTAGGGCTGTCTCCTGAGCCGCATCCGCTTTCAGGCGCAGGGCACATAAGTGCACTGTGACACTGACCAACAGCTTGTGAGGTTGGCAGACGGTGGCAAGGAGCACAACACTGGCACTCGGGAAGAGCTAATATGCCCAGGGCAGGGTGTCGGACTCGGTGATCTGTTCAGGTCACTTGTGACCCGGGAAACTATGACACTGTACATCAGAGCTAAGGAGCTAAGCTGAGCTTGTAACTACAGCAACTTTCAGTGTCAAGTATTAGCAGGTGTTTGCAAAAAAGCCATGATCTACAATATTTCATTGGATCCAAGTTGACCTCCAGCTGAAGATGTTTGCATTATTATGAGTTTCTACACATGGATAATTATAAGATGGTAATAATTATATATGTAGAGAATCTAATTAAGGGAAGATTTTCTTAAATTTGTTCTCCACATCACTGTCATGGCAGGCAAGAGATAAGACTGGCATTTTCTTTTGCCCCCTGTCTGCCTTTTTCTGCCCCCTCAGTGTGTATCCTCACACTCCCACCCCTGTGTGGCTGGATTTTCTCCGCTGCCTGTCTCCCATCTCTCTGCTTCTTGCCCCCATACCTTCACCTGCCTCTTCCATCCCCTGTGTCCCATATAGCCTACTCCCCCACTTCTTGCACTCTTCGCTTATTCCTGACCCCACACTGCCTACTCATGCTCACTGCCTTTTCATGCTCATTTCAATAAAGTGTTTCTCTTTTGTTGTGTGTTTCAATATTAAACAGAAGAACGCAGCTCTGGAATCTGACGCAGGAGTGAAATTTGTAGGTTTTTTTATAACAGGAGAAAGTTATTTGTTGTAGTCTGTGCAATGATATACCTCACCATTTACATCCACCTTTTCAAAAACATAGATCCCCCCATGCTCACTGGATTATGAATGAATACAACCATTGATCAGGGCATATCAAAATGATAGTGAGGCCTGCATTTAGGGAGACAGAAACTGAGCTGAGGGACCCTAATAGCACCATGCACAAAATGAGCAGTATGGATCTGAGGCCACAGAAGGTGGAGAGGGATAGCTAAAAAGACAGAAAGGAAATGGGAATAGGAGGGAATATCAGTGCCAGAGGAAAGACAGGTTTATAGGCAGAGTAAGGACTGGATGGATGGACAGATGGAACATCCAGCATGGCCAGATGTAGGATTTTGGACAAAAAAGGGCTGCACACGGGCTATAAAAACACATACATTTTTCTCCACTGGAAGGAAACTGGATAGTTTGCTCTTAAGCTCGGCAGTTAGCACTGTCGTTTCAGTTTCAGATCAAAGAAGAAACAAATACAACTAGCAGAGTGTGTGCTAAATTTTATATAATAGCAGCAGTATTTTGATAAATTATATATTCAGATGTAACCCCCCGCCCCAACCAAATAAGGTGAAGAAATATTCAAAATACTCCAAAGATAGAAAAACAGCATCAGATAACATTAGCGTTAGAACTGACCTCAGCAGGTCACCTAATCCACCCCCCTGCTCAAAGCAGGACCAGCAGCAACTTGATCATCCCAGCCTTGGCTTTGTCTACTTGGGTCTTAAATACTTCCAGGGATAGAGACTCAACAACCTCTCTGGGCAACCTCTTCCAGTGCTTTACTACCCTCCTGGTGAGAAAATTGCCTCCAGACCTTTCAGCATTGTTCTTGCCATCCTCCCAACCCTCTCCAATTTGTCCACATCCTTTCTGTAGTGGAGGCCCCAAACTGGACACAGGACCCAAGATGTGGCCTCATCAGTGCTGAATAGAGGGGAGGAAGCTCTCCCCTTTCTCTGCTGGCCACGCTGATACCAGTGCAGCCCAGTATGCCATTAATCTCCTTGGCAAGAAGGGCACACCATTTACTCATATTCAACTTAGTGTCCGGTCCATCAGTTGTTCCGACTCATAAAACCAATTCTGACATTCTTCAGCACTTTGACAATAACTCAAAAACTTCATGGTCAGTCATTACCTTCCTCCCGCAACGGGGGTTCATTTCTTTGTAGGGTCCAGGGATAATTCTCCCACAGTCTGCTCCAGCATCATTCCCATTATCTCATATCCTAAGTAGGGTGGTGTGAGAGATGGACTTCTCTAGGCAGCACGTTAGCCTGGATGCCAGACTCACCCATAACTCCAGAGAGTCTGCACCCTGGCCCCATTGCCATGTTGACAATTTCAGCATGGTCCAATGCTGCAAGCACTTTATGAGCAACAGCCAGGGCAGGCAAAGGAGTTGGTGGCATGAATAAGACTGTTGCACCGCTGCCCCTGCTCTTGGTGCCTGTCCCCAGCAGGGTTCGCCCTGGGCACCGAATTTACTGCTTACACCACTGCTGCTGTCCCAGTCCTTGTCCCTGGGCCACAGACGTTTGGTTCTCAAGTGGGGCATGTTGTTTTCTCCTGCCCACCAGACCTTTCTCCAGAATAGTTTTTGGGTCTCAGCCATACCCCAAAATTGAGAGAGAGTTGGCTGTAGAAATCAGTGACTTCTCAAAAAGGTTAAAGGATAGAAAAGGTCCATAAATTTGAATTGATCAACATTTGAAAAAGGAAGAATCACAAAATATGTTTTGGTGAAAATCACTGCTGTATTTATACCCATTTGGGAACTGGCCTCCATCTCTTCAGAGTTAGCTGGGAGCATGATTTTCTCCAAAGAGAAGGTCCCACCTGCACCGGGAACTCATTATAGGGGCAGGGGATGGGAGTTTGTGGGCAGCAGAGTTACAACCCCAAAAACTCATTTTAATGATAATCTGCAAGGTTTTTACCTTTTTAATGATACTTTTTTTTCCTAACAAATATATGGTTACATAATATTCATGTAACTCTTTGACCAGGCCCTAGCTCTGCTGACAGGCTCTGCTCAGAAGGACTGGGTTCAAATGTAAGGGTTTAATATATCAGCCATCAAAAAAATAAGAAGTTTGCTGTAAAACAAAACCAAGTTCTTGTTTTGGTAACCCTACTTGAACACAATGATGGATTGAAATGGTGCTGCACTGACACCCTTCTCCACGGGCCTGGCACTCCCCCCGATGCCTGATGTTCCCAAGTGCACCATGTTGTCCCCCAAAGGCCATCCAAGCTGGATGAAAAATAGCGAAGAAGAGCTTGCAAGGAATGATGTACAGTTGTGAGAATGAGGGCCGGATGCATAGACATGCCAGTGTCTTCCTGACATTCACAGGGAAAGAAGAGGGAGACACAGGGACCAAAGACCCAAGGATGGATATAATGTCAGGAGAGGCAAATGCTGCTGTTAAACTAGGGACAGAGAGATGGGTGGTAATTATCTGTGAATAGATCAGAAGTGGGTCATGGGTGGGTGGAGAATAGGGTAGGGACCTTTTCACTCCCATGGGAAAGTGGCAGCCATCCTATTATCTCCTAACTCCCTTCAACATTTTGATCTGAAGTTTTTGGCATGAGCATTTCCCCAACATGCCCCCATCTCATCGCTGCACACTCCAACACCATAGAAGCCGCCACGCTGCTGTGCTGCAGGGTGAGTCACTACACAAATTGCCCATGGTTAACCAAAGAACTGAGGTGGCTGTGTGTCATACTCTGTGCCACCATGGTCTATCCATAGCACGTTTCAGAACAGAAGAACAAAATGAGGGCCACAAAAGAAGGCCCTATGGCTGTATTATTTAATTTAAGAACATAGCAAGGGAGTGTCAAAGGAGTAGGCAAGGGTGGTGGTGGCACCTGTCTTGGTGGTGAGTGTGGCAGGAAGCTGCTGGATGATGAAGAGAGGGAGAGGGGGAAGTTAGAGCCACAGGCCCAGCTGGATGGTGCAACCATCAGCTCTGAAGTGAGCACTGATAGGAGCAACGTCGGGAGGCGGGGTATCCCTTCTCCTACACGCCTCTCAGTATGCGTGCATCCATCCCCAGAAACTCCATCCATCTATGCATCCCCACCCCCATCCTTATATGCTTCCATCTATCCCCATTTGCCCCAACTGCCCATCTATGCTTCCATGCCCACCTATACTCTAGTATATGAACCCATGAGTCCTTCTCAGCTGTGGGGAGTCTGGGGGCCAGGACACACAGGTGAGTCTGTGTTCTGGCACAGTGCTGATGGATGCCTTTCACACAGCTCTGCAAACACATAAGAAAACCCTTCATATGCTTGAACGCACAGTCCCTCCTCCTTGTCCAGCCACATCTGTTGCCTGTTTCTGAATTAAGAGCAGAGGCTCCAACCACACGTCTTTCCACTGCACTCGCCGGGGGGGTAATGCTTCTGGGGACAGAAAAGGCAGAGCTGAGGAACCCTGCAGCATCATTCAGAGAGTCTGGAGCATGGAGCTGCTGCCAGCACTGGTTTCTACGCTTGTCCTTATCACTGGGGGAGCAGGTAGGTAAGAAGCTTTGTCACTGTCCTGGGCACTGCCGAACTGTCCTCCAGACCCAGCTTCACCCACCTAAAGCTCACCATCCCTCCCTGCCTACAGTCAGCTCAGCTTTGCATGGATCCAACCCCCTATCACTACACATTCGCATCTCTTCCCTATCTATCCACCCACTCTGCCTTCTCTTCAGTCTCTCCTTTTTCTTTTCCATCTATTCTCCTGTTTCCCTTTAATAGCTGAACTATCCAGCTAACTAACCCTTGGCAGTGTCCTTACTTCTCTTTGCTGCTCAAATAATCCATTTATGTTGATTGTGTAGCAAATTCATTCATCCTGCTCTTCCCATACTGCCCTCCTAGACCTCTCCATCCCCACAGTGCCCATCTACGTCCAACCCACCCAACCACCCATCCAGACTTTTCTTCTCTAGTTCCTGTTCATATTTTTTCTCACCTTGTCTACCAACTCCATCTAGATGCAGCTGATTCCTTCCATCACTCCTCCTGTAGCAGTGTCCTTCTGCCCATTTGGCATTCTGGCCATCTCTGCCCATGGGGTCATCTCTAAATCCTCTCTTCCTCTTCAGATGTCTCTCCCTCCCTGCCTTCACAGACTGCCGTCTCTCCATTCACTTTCTCTACACACAGCTCTCAGGCAGTCTGAGACCTGGAAATACAGACAGACTAATCTGGACTGCATTTCAGCCCACAATGGCCCACCCGGGTGCCCACGCTGGCTGCATTCTCCTCTCTCATTATGGAGTTCACTAGGTAATCTGTGATTTTTCCTCCTCCACTCAAAAAAAGATGGTGCAGCTATCCAAGATGACTGTCGCAAAGCTTGGAGCATGAACAGAAATACCTGGAACGAGAGAATAGCTAAGTTTGCTGCTGACCTACAGAGTAAGACAGTCTTTAGTGCCTTTACACCCTCAGCCTAAATGCTTCCTACTGCAGGTTCAGGCCACTGCTCCTAGTCTGTCTCCTATGGCCACTGAGAAAACCATATTGCCATCCCCTCTAGCATCACCCTTCGGAGTTTGGAAGATTGCTGTGCAATGCCCGCTCAGCGTGCTCTGCTGGAAGAGGGACAGAGAAATTGTGGGATAGCTCTCTGTGAGAAGCTGAAGGAACTAGGAACAGAAAGGGAAAGGAGGGGTGGGCAGAAATGGATGGATGAAGGTGTTGGAAGGGGAAGAGGGAGGCTATATTTCAGTCAGAAATGGTGGGTAATTAAAGGGGAGGATTGTTGGGGGCGGGGAGGAGTCTGATCAATCACGACGCCTCACCTACTTTGTTGCCATGAGGTCTTTTGTGGCGTGACTTTGTCTGTCCCTCTCTCATTTCCTAGATGCCTTTAGAGTCTCTCAGGATCCAAAATCTCTCAATGTGACAACTGGGAAAAATGTAAGCCTGAAATGCACTTTTGAGAACCATGAGATGGAGCCAACATATGTGCTCTGGTTCTGGGGAGCTTCTGGGGACTTCACGCTGAATCCTCACCACCCGTTCCACAAGGGGCGGCTCCAGATGTCCACCCTGGAGCAGCACAAGCTCGGGGAGGCCACGTTGATGGTCTCGGCCCTGGAGGAGCGGGACTCTGGCCTCTACCAGTGCTGTGTCCAAATAAACTGGGAGCGGATCGGGCTGGGAGAAGGCACCATGCTGAGCGTTACAGGGAAGAACGAGAGCCAGACCGGTGAGTGGGATTAAATGAGGAATATGTGTAAGGAGGCAGATCCAGGCTGGGGGCACCCTGCCTTGAGTGCATCTGGACTCAAATCAAATGCCTTGGTGGGGCAGCAGCATTTACATCTAGGCCTTGCTGAGGGAGTCCATAGACTTCATGGCTCATTATCCTGCCCCAGACTCCTTCTTATTTCACTCCACGACATAGGTATGAACAACCCACTCTCCTTTTGAAGGGTCTTGATCTTCCACTCCTCAAAGTATTCTTGCTCCTGAAATGCTGCTGTCTCAGTCGTTTCTGGCAATGTCTCACTTCTAATTCACAGCCCTGCAGATTGGTTTTTTTCCTTGCTCTAAATAAATACCTTCACTTGGGGGTGGTCCTAGGAACTCAGGTAAAGAAATGACTGACATTGAGCTTTCAGAGGGACCATCAAAACACTGAAGCAGGCTAGATTTTGTCATAGGAATCTGAATAAATGACATACATTCAACTGGAATGATGACAGGGTGAATTATCTTTGGATTATTTTGCTGTTTTTTGCCTAGTTGGTTGTGGGTGTTTTTTTAACTTTACATATAAAGCATCAAACCAGGGAACCTTTTAATAGTTACTTCGGTTTTTTGGCTTTGAACCTTATCTGAAAGATATATTGCTACCCGCCCCCCTTCCTCTACATAACAGAAAAATATTTAGTTTGCCTTGAAATGGAACAAAGTATGTGTTGTGTTATACATGATGCTATACTACACAGTTTACACCTCTCTTTTTCCAAATGCTAGACCCACCAATATGTGCAGCATACTCACCGTGGCGAGGTGGGAGTCGGGGGGCTGGCTCTTGTCAGGTTTCAGTGGAACTGGTTCATGGTTTGGTTGAGGTGGCATTTCCTGCTGGTATGTTGGTCTCAAGGCTGTCTTGTGTCTGGTCACTGCCTGGAGCTATGGTGGTTAGACACATGGAGGCTGGACACAGTCCTCCCTCCATCCATCTATGTGGCTGGTGTCAGATGGAAACTTGGGGAGGGGAGATCTAACCTACCCCAGGGGCTAACTGGAGCTTGGCTGGGCACTAGGATGGACAGGAGAGAACTCAAAAGTTTTGAAACGTGTGTGTGGAGGAAGATGTTGGCTGGGGAGTGCAGGATTCAGTGGTTGGGGGGTGTGTGGAGAGAATGGGTTCTGCCTGCCTCAAGGACACATTTGCAAACTTTTACAGGAACAGGACATTTTCTGCCATGGTGCCCTGCTTTCTCTGTGGAAGGTCTGGGTGTGATGCCTTGTGTGGTATCAGAGCTGGTGGTTGGTGTTTTTTTAATGTTATAATCTAGCAAACCAGTGTACCTTTCAATCGTTACATTAGTTTCTTGCTTTGATCTGCAGCTGAATAATATAATGCTGCTTCTCCTAGCATAATAGCAAAGCGTCCAATTTCCCTTGAACTGGCATAAAATGTGCTGTGTTATATGTGATGATACGAAACACCATATACACCTCTTTTGTTCAAAAACCTAGATCCACCCGGGTGTGTGATACTCACCTTCTTTGGGGGTATTGTTGAGTTTGAAGTTCATAGATTCATAGAAGTTAGGGTCGGAAGGGACCTCAATAAATTATCGGGTTCGACCCCCTGCATAGACAGGAAAGAGTGGTGGGTTCAGATGACCTGTTTGTCATGCATCTGCTGGGGCATGATAAAGTGCCATTAGCTTTGCTGATGACTTCGTCACACTGACGACGTGTTCTTCTTGGAGTCCACTAGGACTCCGAGATCCCTTTGCACTTCTGTGCTGCTGAGTAGGTCATTTCCCAGGCAGTAGGTGTGCTGGATATTTTTCCTCCCTAGATGCAGGACATTGCATTTCTCCATGTTATATCACATTCTGTTGTTTTCTGCCCATTTGTCCAACCTGTTCAGGTCTGCCTGCAGTTTTTCCCTGCCTTCCGGTGTGTGCACTTATCCCCACAGCTTTGTATCATCGTCAGCCTTGGACAGAGTACACTTCACTCCTTCGTCCAAGTCACTGATGAAGACATTGAAGAGTGTTGGTCCAAGGACCGAGCCCTGCAGGACCCCACTACCCAATCCCTTCCAGGTAGATACTGACCCATCCACCATACTCTCTGGCTTCAACCCTCCAGCCAATTTGCCACCCACAGGACTGTGTTATCATCCAAGTCACAGCCTCTTAACTTGTTCACCAGTATAGGGTGGGATACCATATCGAAGGACTTACTAAAGTCTAATAAATGATATCTACCCCTGCTCCTGTGTCTAGGTGGTTTGTAGCCTGGTCATAAAAAGTGACTAGATTAGTCAGGCATGAACTACCTGCTACAAACCCATGCTGGTTTCCATTTCGCATAATATTTCCTGCTGGGATCTCACCTATCTGGGCCTAAATAATCTTTTTATAAAGTATATAAACACAATTCAAATCTGTCTGAAGTAACCCTTTTAATTAGAAAGATGCTTTGGCAATATAGGAACGTATTTGCAGTGATCCCCTTCTCTGAGCTTTTGAACCCCATGTGACTCTCCAGGAGGGCTCAAGAAATCCTGGGTAGAAACCCATCCCTGCTTCATGCCAACAAATTTAATGTCCTGAGCTAAAATTCAATTTGCAAATGCATCTCGTGGCTTCTAAAATGGCAGACTTCAAACTACCTTGATGTCTGGAAAGGTTCCTGGCTGGAGGGTCTTGCCTCTCTGCTCAGGGTCAGACGGATGAAATCTTTGGGATCAGAAAGGCATTTTACCCCCTATTCAGTGAGTTGAATGAGGGAGTGAAGTGCACTCTGTCCAAGGTTGCCAATGATACAAAGCTGTGGGGAGAAGTGGACACACCGGAGCGGAGGGAACAACTACAGACAGACCTGAACAGGTTGGACAAATGGGCAGACTGGTATAGAATGGAGTGGGGGAAGGGAGATGTTTGCCTTCCTGTGTAGTGGGTGGAGCAAAGCCTCTACCAAGGCCCTCTTGAGTACATATTAGCAAATTTATATAGAAGCAAGGCCTTGGCTATCATGGCTCCCCTGCTTTCCCTGTGGCAGGTGGAGGAGTTACGTCTTGTGTGGTGTCAGGGTTGATGGTAGTTTTACAAACAGCTTACATGATGGATTTCTATAGGTTGGTTTGGATATACATGATCCTGAAGTATAAACTGCAGTTCGTTTCTTTGGAGGCTCGCAAAGAATCACAGACACGCATACATTAAACAGCACAATTGTATTTGTTTGCAAACAAAGGTCAGAGCAGAGTCAGGTACTCAGATTACTCTGACCAAGCATTGGTGTTTGCAAGCGAAATTTATCTTGTCTGTCCTGGGCACGTGTGCAGAAACAGGAACTCTTACAGCTTACTTCTGTTTCATACAAGCATACATGGAAGTTACATCACTACATACATGGCATGTATAGTATTATTAACTACTTAAGTATGCAGGGCGGGAGGAAAATATGCATCAGCTAATTAAGCATGGTCAGAAACTACAACAGGTCACCAAATTTTACTTTACCCACCCCCTTTGAAGGACACAGATAATTGAATTTTGGCTCCTGCAATCCGCATGAGAAAGACTTAAGGCAGGTGAAGGGGAAAAACTGCAAGCAATTGGTGATAGATTGTAAAGTTAAAAGACAAAATCCAACCAACTAAGCAAAAAAAAGTCTAAATACTACAGAAATATCGTGTCATTTGTCCTGTAGTCATTAAAGTTAGATGTACATTGCTTATTCACACTCTGGCCTTCACTGTGATGGTACGTCCATATCTCCACTCTCAGTTATTTCTATACGTGAGTTAACAGGACCACGTCTGAAACTAGCTGGTTTTCTCTAGAGCGATAAAGAGTCTGCAGGGAGGAGGAATGGAAGAAAGACGTTCCTAGGAACGTGTGACAGACAGTTGCAAAAGAAAGACTGGTCTGAAGAGTGGCAGATTGGGGCCATTAAAAGTGAAGAGATGGGCACTCACACCTGTGGAGTGAAGAATAATTACCGAGAACCAGGAAGATGATAATTATCTATGAAGTCTGTTGAGTCTCTCAGCACTGCCAGAATAGAAATGCCCCTCCCAAAGTTTGGGTGGAGCAAGAATCAAAGTGTGTGTGTGTGTGTGTGTGTGTGTGTGTGTGTGTGTGTGTGTGTGTGTGGTGGGGGGGTTTCAATTCCACCCTGCCTGGATTTGCGAAGCTTTCGGTGCTGATTCAATAAGGAAGAGATTTGGCCTTATTCAGTGCCTGAATCTCCATATCCACACTGAATAAAGGGACCAATTAAAAGGTGTGAATCAATTCAAAGTTCTCCAAATCAATTCAGAAAAGATTCAGAGAGCGTCAGCAATTTGGGCAGTCCCTGCTCACTGCAGCAGAGAACTTGACCCGGACTCCGTGCTTCAGGACATTGATTCGAATCACGAAATTGAATCACTGTCCCCTCAATTGGCCAAATCTGAATCCAAAGTGAATACCAGCCCCTTCGCACAGGTCTACTGAATGTGGAGAGCTGTGTGTGCTCTACCTGCAAGGAACATGGTCTTTGTTTCCACCTGTTGCCAGAAGTGCACCACTGAACCCCCTCCTCCCTGCTCTATTCCCCCTGGAGTGGGTATGGGGGAGATGGCAGGGGGTGACTGGAGGTGGGGCCTAACAACCACTACAGCACAGGTTGCCATTCCCCACACACACCTTTACCAAATCCTGTGTCTGCCCCAATGCAGACAGACAACAGGGTGTTCTGGGGGAGACGGGGCGGGGGATTATTAGTACATTCATTGATTGAGAAATCTTAGGGTCAGGAGGGTCCTCAATAGATCATCAAGTCTGAGCCCCTGCATAGACAGGAAAGTGCTGGGTTCAGATGACCCCAGCCAGATACCCATCCAACCTCCTCTTGAAGACCCCTGGGGTAGGGGAGAGCCCCACCTCCCTTGGGAGCCCATTCCAGACTTTGGCCTGTCTAAATGTGAGGAAGATCCTCCTAATGTCCAGTCTAAATCTACTCTCTGCTAGCTTATGGCTATTATTTCTTGTGACCCCAAAGAGGTGCCTGGGTGAGTAGATCCTCACCAATTCCCTTCTGCACCCCCATAATGAATTCATAGGCAGCCACAAGGTCGTCTCTCAACCTTCTCTTGCGGAGGCTGAAGAGGTCCAGGTGCTCTAGTCTCTCCTTGTAGGGCTTGGCCTGCAAGACCTTTAGCATACAAGTGGCCCTTCTCTGGACCCTCTCCAGGTTATCCACAACCCTCTTATCGTGCAGTGCCCAAAACTGCACACAGTACTCCAGCTGTGGTCTGACCAGCACCCGATAGAGGAAAGTATCACCTACTTGGTTCTGTCTGTCATGCATCTGCTGGCAGAAAGTCAGCTTTGGTCATAGGATCCCAGCAAGATAAGCATCCAATCTGCTCTTGAAGGTGTTCAATGTAGGTGCTTGAACTGCCTCTGATGGCAGGATGTTCCAGACCTTGGGGGCTCGGACAGTAAAGAAATTCTTCCTTATGTCCAGCCTGAAACGGTCTTGCAGGAGTTTATAACCGTTCAACTCTGTCATCTTTGGGGTGCCCTGGTGAACCAACGTTCCCCCAGATCCTGGTGGTCACCCCTGATAAACTTATAGGTGGCCACCAGATCACCCCTGAGCCTGCGCTTTTCAAGGCTGGAGAGCCCCATGGCTCTCAGCCTGTTGTTGTAAGGTCTGTCTTCCTGACTTCTGATAATGCATGTGGCTCTTCTCTGCACTCTCTCAAGTTTCTCCACATCCTTTTTGAATTGTGAAGCCCCAAACTGGATGCACTACTCCAGCTGCGGCCTCACCAAGGCTGAGTACAAGGGGAGAATGACGTCCCGGGATTTGCTTGAGAAGCATCTATGGATACAAGCCAACGTTTTGGTCGCTTTATTAGCCCCAGCATCGGATTGCAGGCTCATGTTCATGAGACCCCCAAGTCTCTTTCTTCCATAACGCTGGCCAGAGTAGCACTGTCGAGCCTATAAGGATGCTGCAGGTTTTTCCACCCAAGTTGGAGAATCATGCATTTTTTGGTGTTAAACACCATCAGATTCTCATCTGCCCATTTGCTGAGCCTGTCCAGGGCAGCCTGCATCATCCACCTATATTCTGGTGTGGATGCTTTGCCCCAAAGTTTGGTGTCATCAGAAAACTTGGCCAGTCTGTTCCTGACTCTAGTGTCAACATCATTAATGAAGATGTTGAACATTATGGGTCCAAGAACAGAGTCTTGGGGGACCCCACTGGTCACAGGACACCATGATGAGTGACTGCCAGCAATTACCACCCTCTCGGGCCAACCATGAAGTCAAGTTCCCAGCCAATGAATTGTGGTGGACCTAAGGCACAATTGGCCAGTTTTGCCAAGAGGTGATCATGGGATACCGGATGAAAGGCTTTTTTGAAGTCAAGATATATGACATTATATGATGTCAAGATATTTGGTGGCCTCCAAAACTAGTTTTCAGGCAAATACAGAATGTATCTGGAAAGTTTCCCCAAGTGTTCAAGATCTGTGCTCAGGGCTGCAGATCTAAGTTAGGCTGGGAGAAGTGCATAGAGCTGAACACAGATATAGAACTGAACACAGCATACACCTCTACCCAGGTTCACACAGTCCCAGAGACCCCTGTCTCCCACCACAACCCCACTTGCACATACACACATATATATTCATAATTGTAAAGCAGAAAGAGTTTCCAAAATGGCTCCATAAGACTCTGCTACCCAGGGTGCCTGCTACTATGATCGAGAAGATCATCCCAGCTCGACACCAACCCATCATGGAAGCCTCAACAGGGAGCATCAATCTGGAAGAGCTGCTCTGGATCTCAGTGGGGGTCAGTTCAGAGATGCAACAAGGCAACACCTGACCCATGCCATTAGGAATTTGTGGATTTGTGGATGGTCTCTACCATGGGCCACTGAGGGGTGCTGACACTCATGCCTGACTCTGCTGACATCAATTGGGGGTCACAAGAATCCCCAAGAGCTACACTGGGTCAACCTGGGTTAGCTGGTGTCACTCTGGATTTACCCAGAGTGACAGGACCCAAGATCAGGACCAAACTCTGACTCCATTGATGCCCCCTGGGGAAACGTTGGGCTTACCAAGTTCAGAATTGGGCTCTGAATGCTTCAGGGGTGGGGGGAGGTTTTCTATTCACACTGGAGTCCCTGAAATCAGAACCCTGTGATTTGGCTGCCCTGGGAACATCTTTGTTATCTATTATTTTCTCCAGAGATCACCATGTACAAAGCAGGAGTTTCCCTGGGAGCTGTGGCCTTCCTTGCTATGATGGTCCTCCTCCTATGCAGATACAAAGGTACTCTGGCTGCATCTTCCACACTCCTGCTGTTCGTGCTGTCCTTTCAGCTCTCCAAATTCACTTGTAATGTGCTAGTTTTACACAGTCTGCCTTTGAGCTATTCCTTTAACTCCTCCATGTTTCTCACGCTCTTGCTGCTTGTTTCTTCAACTAGTAACTCCTGTCTTGCTCCCTTCTTCACCAGAAACCATCATGAAGACCCGACGGCAGCAGCCCTCAAAGGTAAGACTGTCACGCTCAGCCCCATACTGAATGAGGGTACAGTGGTCATTTCTGGAGAGAGTTGAGATGTGAGCATGGGTGGATCTCAGATGTTGAAGGCATGGGGTACAGATGGTATGGGTCATCATCACATAGAAGACAAGACCCATGTAGGGAGCAGGTTTAAAATGAAGAAAAGAAAGTATTTTCACCTAGTGTGTAATTAAAGCCTGGGACTCATTGCTATCAGATGGGGACACTGACAGTTTAGCCTGATCCATAAAAATACTGGACCCATTCTTGGAGGAAAGGGGTGTCACTAAATATCCATCCTGAAAGTTAGGGGCAAAGGCTTTGAATTAGAACTTCCTAGCCCTTAAATTGTGGAGACTGCAAGTGGGAGAGCGTAACAAGTGGATGTCTTGAGGCCAGTCAAGTCATTTGCCTGTCCACTTGTCTCAGGGGTAACCACCCACCTACTTTTACTGCCATGCCTTTGATGATACAGTTAAAAGATGATAACAAGGTGGAAGGATTCCCATTTAAGTGCCATGATGCTAAGGGCTTATATACATGGTTCTGACCATGCCTGTACCATGTCCCATGTCTCACAGATGGCATCCATATTACTCCACTGTCTCACACTGGTTCACAATCACTGTGCCTCATGTCGGGACTTTTGATCCCTATGCCCTCACACTGGGACTCATAAACCACACCCCCGACCTCCAAATGGCTCCCAGCCCCTACCTTTGGCCGGGGCTCACTGCCTGGCTCAGGACCCTTTTGGTGCCCTCACTCCCCCAAACTGGGTCTCAATCCCTTGCCTTACACTGGGCCATAATCCCCTTAATCTCCTTCCCCAAGGAGCCTCACATCTAGCTTCCTCATAGGCGTAAATAAAAGCGCAATGAATAAGGAAGGTAATATTCAAAATGGTCCAAAGATATGACATTATTACTCCCTTAGTCATGATAGTTAAATGTATGTCACATTCTGATTCACAAAGGAAAATAGAGCCTTTTTGAGAGTCGTGATAGTGCCTCAAATACACCACACAGTCATTTCCACACCTAAGTTAATATAAACTCCCATGATTTAAGATTACGACTTGGAGTTAAAACAGTCTTCAGGAATGTGAAATAGTAGAGAGGCGTTCCAAGAAAAGTTGACAGAAAGCAATGATGAAGAAGCTAAGATAGTTTGAATAACAGAATATCAAGCCCCTTCAAAAGGAGAGATGGTTGTTCTCCCCTGTGGAGCGGAGAGAGGTTAGAAGGAATCAGGAAGATGAGATTGATCCACAAAGGCATGCAATCAGACAGAAAGTCACTTCAAAGGTCATTTCAGCCAAACCCCTGTTCAAAGCAGGACCAGTCCTACTTCCTCTCCCAGTTATTTCATCCCAGCCATGCCTTTGGTGAGGCACGTCTTCAAAACCTCCAAGGACAGAGATTCCCCAACCTCTCTGCTTCCCCTGTTCCCGTGCTTTAATAGTGAGAGTTTTTCCTAATAGCCAAGCTAAACCTCCCTTGTTACAACTTGAGCCCATTGCTCCTTGTTCTGTCACCTGCCACCGCTGAGAAGAGTCCAATTCTAGCCTTTTTTGAACCACCCTGCAGGGAGTTGAAGGCGGCTATTCAGTCCCCTCTCAGTCTTCTAGTATATCTGGGACTTGGTGAACAACACTTCCCTGGCCACTTGGGCCACACGCTTCATGATGGTACAGAAAACTATTCTATATGCACGTCAGCCTTCTACTTTCCAAATGGAAGAGCTGTAGGCTTTTTAGTGTGTCCTGGGTATGGCAATGGCTCCAGGCCCATGATCATTTTGTTTACCTTTCTCTGGACAATTCCTAATTCTCCCACGTGCAATTATCATGGGAAGTTCTCTGGGGAAGATGCTCCATTTCATGTATACACCTAGGATGTAGTTTCCATTATTCTATTTGGCCTTCCCCCACCCTGCCTTTCACACTTAGATTTTCAATTTTCAAGCTCCCCTTAGAGGTCAGGAGATGCACCCAGGATAATTCTCTCTCTCCCTGTCTCCGCAACAGAGGGGCAGCCAAGCTGGTGGTGAGACTGATGAAGTTTTGCACTATGCCAAGATCAATCTAAAATCACGGAAGCCTGTGGAGTATGCCTCAGTCCAGACACACCCTGGGGAATGCGCAGAGTACGCATCAATACAGATACATCCTCTCTAAAGTAGATGGATCTGGTTGTAAAGTGGAGACCTTGGAATACAAGAAGATGGGGCTTGAGGTCAGACACATCCGCTGGAGGCAATGGTGATCTCCCTTCAGGAGTTTCTCTGTAAGTCTCTCATGTCCATACATGAATAATAAAAGCCACCTCTGATGTTCAATCTCTGTTCTTTTCTTCATCCTAAAAATGTCATTAAAATCATGAGTGCCCAATAGCTTGTGAGGTTGGCAGAGGGTGGCAAGGAGCACAATACCGGCCCTCGGGGAGAGCTAATACTGCTCATTAGAGCCAAAGAACCAAGCGCAGTTTGTAGCTACAGCAATTTCCAGTGTCTAGTTCTGGAGGTCTTGCCAAAACGTCACCATGATATACAATATTTACTCAAATCCAAGACTGCCTCCAATTGAAGATGACCACCTGATAAGTAGTTTCTCTACATGGAAACTTATCTCTTGTCTCTCCATCTCTGCCCCACAATGCCTATCCCACCATCCTTTCCCCTTTGTGGCTTGATTGTCCCTGATGCCTATCCCCCAACTCTCTGTTTCTTGTCCCCCATACCTGTACCTGCTCCTCCCACACCATCTCCCCTACAGCCTGTCCCCCACTTCTTGCACCCCAGGCTTGCCCCTGACACTACACTCCGTACCAAACCTTGGTTTACCTTCTGCTGGAGCTCTGATCCTCCTAAAAGGGTGGAGGCTGCTTCCCTTTCTGTCTCAAAATGTTAGAAGGGATCCATCACAGTAGGCAATGGTGGCTTACCTGGACACCCCTCTTGGGGAGGTGTCTGCAAATATGTTTTCCACTGGACTTGGTAGGCTAGTTGAGCTGCTTTATCCCAACCTCTGTGGAGACTCTGAATTCAGACGGGGAGAGATCAGATCACACTGTTTCAGTTTTGTTTTCCCCTTGTCTCAAGCCAACATGAAAGGAGCCTGCTTTATACAATGGCTGATATAAGCCAAGAGGTGCCGAGTTAAGGTGATGGGGGCGCGGGCTGGATCTAGCTTAAGTTCTGCATTTCTTGGGAGACTGTGGATTTAAATTTCCAGTTCTGAAATGGTGCAAGTTAATGCTAGGATAACCTCCACTCAGACAACAGTATCTATGCTGTCATTCTCACACCTTCCCTATGGATCCAAGGCCTGTGCCTTGAAGTGGATGTGGGTGTGTTCAAGAAGTCTGAGAAAGAGCTTGCAGAACATTCTGATGCTGGAGACATCTGTGAAGCAAGAAATTAATGAAGTTCAGTTTTTCCAGCTGCATTAGAAGGATGAGAAGCGGCCAAAATCCAGCACTTACAACAGAACAGTCCTAGGCACTGGCACAGGCTGGGGATGGACTGGCTGGGCAGCAGCTCTGCAGAAAAGGACCTGGAGGTTACAGTGGACAATAAGCTGAATGTGAGGCAACAGTGTGTCCTTGTTGCCAAGAAGGCTAATGGCATACTGGGTGGCATTGGTAGGAGCATTTCCAGAGAATCCAGGGGAGTGATTATTCCACTCTATTTGGCACTGGTGAGGCCACATCTGGAGACCTGTGTCCAGCTCTGGGCCACCACTGCAGAAGAATGTGGACAAATTAAAACAAAGTCTAGCAA
>NC_143409.1:48984682-49003286 GCF_052110815.1 Crocodylus siamensis
AATCTCTCTTCACTCCACAGCGCCCATCTCTTCTCTGATTAATGACCTTGGGCTGCCACTACTCAAATCATTCTTTATCCTACAGCCGTCTATCACACATTCCTAGCAATGTCTTTCTTCCATTTCCCAGCCCTGCAGAATTTTTGTAGCTCTAGGTAAAACCAGCTAAATGCAGACATGGCACTACTAACTCTAGTGTAGAAATTCAAATGTATGGCTTAACATAAGTATTCATAAGCAGAATCTGCTCACCAAAGCATCTTGCAATGTTACTTTTAATATATCATTCTGCCTTGTGGTCAGCAGCTCTGCTGAAGCCACAGATTAAAGCTTTTATTCATCTACAAATCCAGTGCTCCCCAAGATTCAAATATTGTCACCCTAACAAAGACATCACCCCGGGGCCTCCCAAAGGGAAAGCAGGGGAACCATGACAGCCAATGTCCTGCTTCTATAGAAATTTGCTGATAAAAACTCAAGAGGTCCCAGGTAGAGGCCATGATTCCCCTGCTTCACAGGAAGGAAACCAGCTCCTCTCTTCCCCCTCCCCGCCATTCTCTACCAATCTGAACAGGGGTAAAATTCCTTTCTGACCCCAAAGATTGCATTGGTTTGACCCTGAGCAGAACGGCAAGACCCTCTAGCCAGAAACAACTGGCTTTCTGTTGGAGGCTGGCTCTGGGACAGGTGGGGAACATTGCCAGACCAAGCTGTAGTTTCAAGCCTGCCATTTTAGAGGCCCTGACATATGTTTGTCAATTTAGTTTTAAGTCGAGAAATTCAATTTGTAGGTGTGAGGAGAGGGGAGCAGTTTCTACCTGGGATCTTTTAAGCCCTACTGGAGAGTCACATGGGGTTAAGAAGCCCAGGGAAGGAGATTGCTGCAAATATGTTCTCTTATTGCCAAGGCAGCCTTCCAATTAAATGGGCTCCTTCAGCTGGATTTGAATAGTGTTTAAAATTCATTAGGAAAAAAATTAAAATGCCTAAAACAAGACAAACCAAAAACCTAGTTTTGGGTTGAATTAAATAGTTTCTGTGGCCCATGTAGGGGCGTTTAAATTGCCTCTCACGCAGTCAAATTATAAAGCCATGTGTTTTGCAATGGACTGATTTTGGGTGTAGGTGCAAGGGAGTGCTTGTGTGCATGCGTATACCTGTATTGGGCCCATGGTATGTGGATCAGGCTTGCTTTTGTTTCCAGTATCTAAATGTGCATTTATTTTTTAGCCTCTGTGAGTTTTTATAGCCTTTCTGTTTCACAATCTCCCTCGCACCTGCCCGTACTTTCCTTTTTCTCCTTCTCTACCCAGCCAAAGTCCTCCTCCACAGACCTGCAGCAAAACCTCTGAGTTGTTTGCTGTTCTCCGCCTGCCTGCCCAGACCAGCCCAGATCCCTGCCCCAGTTCTCCCCACAGTCAACCCCTGGGCTGGGTGAGATCTCCTCCCTGGATACCCCCAAGCTGCCCGCTGACTCCAGCAAGATAGCTGAGCAGAGTGAGGCCTGTTTCCTGCCTCTGTACAGGGAGGAAGGGCAGGGCTCGTGCCTGTGACCACATTTCTCAGGTCCAGGCAGTGGCCGGACATGAAACAGCCGCAAGTGCAAAATGCGAGAAGAAAACACTATGTCAGCCTCACCAAGCACGTATTTACTTGAATCCCAAGAATAGCCTCCAACGGTGTGAGTATGACACGCACATGGGTAGGTCATGGATTTTGAGCAAGAGGTATATATGGTGTTATCCATCTTCACATATAACACAACACATTTTATGCCAGTTCAAGAGAACCTGGATGCTTTACTCTTGTTTGGGGGATGCAGCATTATAATATTCAGCTGAAGATCAAAGCAGGAAATCAACGTACTTATTGAAAGGTGCGCTGGTTTGCTAAATTATAACATTTAAAAACTACTGTCAGCTCTGACACAACACAGAAAATCACACCCAGACTTTCCACAGAGAAAACTGGAGAACCATAGCAGAAAATGTCCTGCTACTGTAAAAGTCTGTTAATATATCTTCGAGACAGGCAGAGCCCATGCCCCTCCCAACTACACAGGAGGCAAACCTTCCCCCCGAGTCACACCAGTCTGACCGGGGGACAAATTCCTTCCTGACCCCAAAGAGTGCTGTGCTGTGACTCTCAGCAGAGGGGCAAGACCCTCCAGCCAGGATCCTCTAGGCTTGAAGTTGCAGGCGGGCTATGGAAGATGGCAGGAACCTTTCCAGACAGAGAGTTAGTTTGAAGGCTGCTGTTTTGGAGGCCATCAGATGCTTTTACAAGTTGAATTTTAATTCAGAAAATTAAATGCGTAGTGGGGGGAAGCGGGGCAGGGATTCTACCTGCAATCTCTTCAGCCCCAGTGGAGAGTCATGTGGGGTTAAGGGCCCCAGGGAAGATCTCTACAAGTACATTGCCATGTTTCCAAAGCACTTTTCTAATCAAATGGGCTCACCCAGCTTGATTTTAATATTTCTTAAACTATTTTGGGGGAAAAAATAAAATCAACTGCCTAAAACAAGATAACCCCCCTTTCCTCCCCGCCCCTCCCGTCTTCCAGGCTTTGGTTCAATGATGCAATATTGACTTTGATCCAAAGTAGTGGGGTTGCCCCTCTTGCAGCCAAGCTATAAAGCCAAATGCTGCCACAGTCTGATTTGGGGTCTGGGTCCATGGGTATGTACACGTGTGTGCATGTATCTGTATTGGGTCCATGCATCTCTGCGCAAGTCTTGCCTGGGGCTCTGGTTTCTAGATGTGCATTTGTTTCTTGCCTCTCTGGGTAGTTATAGCCTTTCTCTTTCACACTTTTCTCCATCACTCACAAATAACTCTCTCTTTTTCTCCCTCTCAATCCGGAAATCTCCAGCCAATGTCCTCCTCCACTCACATGTCAGCAAAACTTTGGATTTCTCTTCTGTCCACTCCGGTGCCCAGCCAAGCCCCAGGTCTCTGCCCTGGCTCTCCCCACAGTGATCCCCTGGCATGGGTGAGATCTCTCTTGTGGAGAACCCAAAGTTTCCACCTGACACCAGCAAGATAGCTGAATGGAGGGAGGCCTGTTTCCTGCCTCCATGCAGAGAGGAAGTGCAGGGACCATGCATCTAACCACCTTATCTCCAGGAAGTGACCAGACATGAGACAGCCTTCAGACCAACATGCCATCTGGAAACGCCACCTCGAGCCAACTATGGCCCAGTCCATTTCCAACCTGACAACAGCCCCGTCCCCTGCACCCAATGGGTGAGCGTGATGCATGCATTTGCAGGTCTAGAATTTGGAAACGGAAGACTGTAAATGGTGTAGTACCTCATCATATGTAACACAGAACACACATCTTTCCCGTTCAATAGAAACCAGATGTTTGCTGCTTGGCAAGGGTGACAGGGGGCACCAATATATTATTCAGCTGAAGATCAAAGAAAATATGGTGTAACTTTTGAAAGGTGTACTTCCCTTCTACATTAAATATAAAGTTAGAGTTAAAAAACAGCTGAGAGCATGGTCCAGAATACCAAATGGACAGATGGACACTGCTATGAGATGAGTAACTGAAGGAATCAGGTTGATCTATAATGGACTTGGAGATACGGATTTCATAGACATCAGGGCTGGAAGGGACCTCGGGAGATCATCGAGTCCAGCCCCCTGCTCAAAGGGCAGAAAGTCAGCTGGGGTCATAGGATCCCAGCAACATAAGCATCCAATTTACTCTTGAAGGTGTTCAATGTAGGTGCTTGAACCACCTCCGCTGGCAGACTGTTCCAGACCTTGGGGGCTCGGACAGTAAAGAAATTCTTCCTTATGTCCAGCCTGAAACGGTCTTGCAGGAGTTTGTGACCATACGACCCAATGATCCCTCGGGGCGCTGTGGTGAAAGGGAAGTGAACTGAGCAATGTGGGTGGGGGGGTTGGTAGGGAGGAAGTGAGGGGATGAATGGAGGGCTGGATGGGGTGTGTCAGAAGGGAAGGATGGAAGGGATGAGATATGTAGTACTTTTCCCTTGAGAGGAGAACTGGACAGATGAATAGAGCGACTGCAGCTAGACAGGCTCTAGAGGGACAAGGAAAATAGAGAAATGGTGCCTAAGTGTATAAGTACAGCATGGAGAAGTGGATGGGAGGAAAGGAGGAATAAGGATGGGTGAATGGATGGGAAGCATGGGGATAAAAGTAGTTAGGCCTGGATGGAGGAAGATAAGAAGCAAGGGAGCGGGGCATATGGAAATAGCTGGAGGAGGACGGAGGCATGTTGGGATTCTAGGACAATGGATGGCCCCACCAACAAGTTGCTCCTGTAGGCTGTCACCTTATAGCTGATGGTTTCCCCGTCAACCTAGCCCCATGACTTTAACTTCCTCCTCTCTCCCCCACTTCATTATTCAGCAGCTTCCTGCCATGCTTACTACCAAGGCAGGAGCCACCATCACCCTTACCTGAAACTTCGACCGCTCCAATGGGCTCATTCCAGGACTGATCTGGACCTGGACTGTCAGCAAAGCATCATACTACACCACACCTGCCTACGACTTCAATCCAGCTCCTGTTTCATTTTTAATTCTCCCCGGAAATCAGTTAATGTGTCCCCAGTGGTTGGCCTTATTAAGAGAACTTCATACTTTTTTTGTGATGGGCCTAAACCCAAGACCCCATGGTGCGTCAAATAGGTTTGCGTCACAGGGGACAGCGGATGCTGGAAGTAAAAGTGAACTGGGTGTGACCAGGACTTGCTGACGCTTCCTGTCACTTGAGAGCCTCCAGCATTTAAGGTCTAGGAAGTTCTCATTCAGAGGCAGTTGCCCTAACTCATGTGCTCAATGGCTACAGGTGCCTTTTTTACCAAAAATGTGCCCAATCCCTCTCTCAATCTCACTAGACTCTCAGCTTCCTCTACATTTAGTGACAAGGAGACCCCCACGTTAAGGACACACTGGTGAAAATGAATTTCCTTCTATTCATTTTAAATCTACAACCGAGCAGTTCCATGGTGAGACCCCTACTTCTTGTAGTGGGAGAGACAGTAAAGAAAAACTCCTTACTGACTTTCTCTTCACTGTTTAATATTTGGTCCGTCTTTCTCATTTTCCTCCCTCAAGTGTCTATTCCCCTAAACTGAATAGGGCCTGGCCTCATTAGTCTCTCTTGAAATGGAAGCCCTCCATAGCTCTCAAGATCCTTGTTGGCCTTTCCGAGACTTCTCTAGTTCTCCTAGATCCTTTTGGAGGTGTGCAGACCAGAACTGGGCACAGTCTTCAAGGTATGGATGCAGCATGGTTTTAAAAAGGGACATCATGATAATTTCATATTGATTTATCCATACTTGGAGTGTTGGTTGGCTCTTGAAGGCCTGGACTATCACAGCTACAATATCATTCCTATGCCCGCAGTGTATTAGTAATGTTTCTAGTTAACTTTTAATTGGAGAGAACTATGTGTTGTGCTGCACTACACCAGGCACTACACTATCAACACTCCCCTTTTCAAAATCTTGGATTTGCCCGCGTCCGAGTCAGTACTTTTGTCAAAATCTGCCCTCATCTGGGAATTTCTTCTAGTCACCAGCTGCTTCTGGCAAAGCTTTCTTTTTGGGGAGTATAGACAGTACCCCATAAGTACCTTTCTGCCTCTTGGAGAGATGCAGTTATGGGGGTCCATGAAAGCCACTTCTACGTAGTGATCCCTGGTAACATCTGTAATGGCTAAGATCTCCCAAACTGACAAAAATGCCAAAGTGCACAAAGATAAAGATACAAATACCATTTTTGTCATATATGCCTGTCAATCACTGTTTTTTTAAATATATATATTCCTATTTTATATATACCTAAAAATCGCAATGAGAACAGTACTCCTCAAGTCTGTCCTATATCATTTCTCCCAAAAAAAAACCTTTGTGAAAGAAGTGTGTGTGTGTGTGTGTGTGTGTGTGTCTGTGTGTGTGTGCTGAGAACGAGCTATGTCCGGTGTGCCAGAGCCTTTCCCTTGAAAAAAGAGACCTTTCTTCTTTGTGACAGTGTCTCTCCTGCACAGGCCATTCCATACATATATTTGTCCTCTTTTGGTCCCTGGGTTGGAAAACAACATTTATTACAACGATTTTCGATAACCAGTATTTTTTTGGAGCCTTCAGTTTCTGAATAAGTGAAGGGAAGAGTGTGGATCAGATACCTAACTGGCATCAAGTAGCCCCACTGAAGGCAGCAGAGCTGATTAACACCATAGTTTCATAGTTTCTTGGGTTGGAAGAGACCTGAGCAGATGATCTAGTCCGACCCCCTGCCATGGCAGGAAACAACCCCAGCAAGATGTTCATCCAACCTCCTCTTAAAAACCCCCAGGGTAGGAGCCAGGACCACCTCTCTTGGAAGTTGGTTCCAGACTGTAGCCACCCTGACCGTGACGTAGCACTTCCTGATATCTAGCCTAAACCTTCCCTCTCCCAGCTTGTGACCACTATTCCTGGTCACTCTTGGCAGTGCACGGGGGAACAGGGACTCCCCCAATGCCCACTGATCCCCCCTGACTAGTTTGTAACAGGCCACTAGATCCCCCTCAGCCTTCTCTTTTGGAGGCTGAACAGGTTCAGGTCCCGTAGCCTCTCCTCATAGGGCCTGCCCTGCTGTCCCTGATAATGCGAGTTGCCCTCCTCTGGACCCTCTCGATGCTGTCCACATCTGGGAGGAGATGTTCCAAACCTAACAAGAAAAACATCCATGGCCTCCCCAAACTTCCACCAGGTGTGGAGATGCTCAACAAAAGGTGCTGAGGACTTCAGGCCATTTTCTACCTTTCATTTTCTCCAGATCTTTGAGTTGCTTCGAGTCAGTGATGGACGTGGACTCCCACAGAGTCCCTTGGTGATACAAGAGTGTGACTGGTTACACGATGGGGTCAACACAGAGAAGACTGCGGGGGACATGATAGAGGTCTCTTAAATCACTGCACCAAGCAAAGAGGGAAGTATTGTTCACCAAGTCCAAGAATATTCAGGGTGCCCACTTAAATTAGCAGGTGATAAGTTTAAAACTAAACAAGAAAAAAAAGTCATTCTGCACTTCATAGTCAACAGGTCTACCTATTGCCATAGGAGGTGGTGGAGAGAAGGAGCACATCCAGGTTCAACAAGAGGCTGGATAAATTCATGAAGGATAGATCTATTAATGGCTGTTTGACAAAATGGATGGAAATGTTTCCTGTGGCACCTCTAACCCAATGAATGGTGAGATATTGAGTTCAATACTCTCTCTGTATAGCATACACTTCTGCCACCACGGGAGACACAATATTGGGTTCTATGCACCACTAGTCTGACCCAGTGGGCTACTAACTTCTTCTGTTTTTAAATAAGCCCTGGGTTGATCATGGTGACACAGAGAATCTCACTCGAACCTGCCCCAGGTAAATCAAGGGGACTACAACAGCCTACACCCTGCTTCTATAAAAGGTTTTTAATATCTACTCAAGAGATTCCAGGTAAAGACCATGCCCTTTACAAAGGAAGCCAACCACCCACCCTCCAGGATTATACCAATCTGAGCAGGGGGTAAAATTCCTTCCTGACCACAAAGAGGGCAGTTCATCAGACCCTGATTGGAGCAGCAAGAACCTCTAGCTAGGAATCCCTGGTTTGAGTCCCAGCAGAAGCAATGGTGCAGCCCAGTCACCGTCCCTCTGTTGGCTGCTGCCAATACCCAATGCCTCTGAAGAAGATTTAAAAACACCCAGAAATATATAGGAGAAATAGGGACAAGGGGGCAGTCAACAAAGAGGCATGGGGAGGGCAACCAGCATTTTCTTACTTATGTGTATACTTCATTAGTGACCCCTCACAGGCCTTGGAGATGAGGACCATCTCCCCCGAGCCCAGCTATATTTACCTTGAGCATCTAAATCAGGGGTCTACAGACCCTCACCCACAAGGTAATTTTCTCCTGACTTCTGAGTCCAGACCTACCACAGTTATGACCAAGAGGCTGTGGTAAGCTTCCCTGATCTGTTATCTCTGGTTTTCTAGGTCCTGACTCCAGATTCAGCTCCATTCTTGAGCTCTTGCTTTGGATTCCCCCTTCGAGCTGATTTCTGATTGCAGGATCCTGCCCCGGGCCTGTGTTATCAACTCAGTGCCTGGATTTCCTTTGGAATCTGGTCTTTAAGCTCCTAAACCCTGATTGAGCCCCTTCGTCCTGTCCATCCTTGGTGGACTAACTACTAGACCAAGACATTTCTTACCTGGCCCGGAAAATCCTCATTGGAAAAATTACCAGGTTTCTCATCTTCACCTCATACTTTTGACCCAATCAGAGTATGTCATGAAGACCTCACAGTCTTTGTCCCCAGAGGTGAACTTCACCTGTGTCCAAGACTTGATCCATTGCAGTGGAGATGTCTCACCTCTCTTTGATGCCTCCTCCT
Source organism: Crocodylus siamensis (assembly GCF_052110815.1). Classification (NCBI taxonomy): domain Eukaryota; kingdom Metazoa; phylum Chordata; order Crocodylia; family Crocodylidae; genus Crocodylus; species Crocodylus siamensis. Next base: position 48,993,098 of record NC_143409.1, read on the forward strand.
CCCAAAATTTAAAACCAACTGCGTAGGAGTGGGAGCAGCATTTCTACTCCAGCACTGCTGAGATAGTATATTGACTTCATGACTCATTCTCCTCTCCCTCTTTCCTGATAATCTCTTGCCACTCAATCAGGTACAATGTCCCTCTCTTATTCTGAAGGGCCTTAACCTTCTATTGTTGAAACTATCCTTCTTGTTGCAATGTTACTCTCTTACCCACACCTGATCGTCTCTCCCTTTTCATTGCCAGCCCTGAAGACTGGTTTTTAGTTCTAGCTAAAAACCTCCATGCAGCAGTGGTTACATAGCGAAAGGTGTAGCAATGACTGACAGGAAAATATGGGAAGTGTTGTCAAGATGGTCAAGAAAGTGGGATTTTGTATTATGAAACTGAATAAGAGATCAACGTTTCAGTATAACAACTATAGGTCTACACCCCCTCCATCCCATACACACCCCATCCCCTTCCGAAGAAAATGCTTCCATTCATGTCTCCATCCATTTATACATATCCCCTCCATCCCTATATCTATCCAGTCCCACTTGTCCTATCCATCCATTCATTCTTCCATCCATTGGTTCTTCAATCCATCCGTCCTTCAGTCCATCTCCACTTGGCCCCTCCAGCCATCCCAACTTAACCCCTCCATCCATACTGAAGGGCCCACACTTCATCTTTAGACTTTTCCACACAGACAAGTTTGCTTTGCAGACCTGCTTGTCCATATTCAAGGGTGACAAAATGGGCTGGATGCCAAAGTGGTGATTATCATTCCAGCTTTAATGTAGGAACATGTGCAAAATGCATGACTGGTGCCCTGTTCTTGAATGTGGCTGGTAGTAGGATGAGGCATCGGGGCTGGGAATACAGGATCTTTTGCCTGGCACTGAGATATGGCTGGCTTTGAGCTGGGGAATCAGGGCTGGGGATACAAGGACAATATGGACTCCCAGTAACAGCACTGGGATGTGTCTTGCTGCAGGGGTTAAACAAGGTGTCCCTCTCCAACTGTGAGATGTGGCTTCCTCTTGGGTGGAGCAGAGCCACAAACAGTTGTTCCACAGGGCGATATTGTCTGACAGATCGTGGCAAGCTGGGCAGGGAAGCCGCATGCTGACATGTTACCTCTTTGTGGCAGGAGGCTGAAGATGATGGCCAGGGACAGCAGGATAGCAAAGAGCAGGGAGATGACAGCCCGGTAGTAGAGTGGACCTTGGTTGGGACATAGAGAGCAGTCCTCTGAAACGAGCTCTGAAGGAGAGAGAGACTAGTATTACCACCCTGTAGCCCAAAGGGAGTCATTGAACCGTGGAGAAGTCCTGCTGGAGCTTGGTCAGCCCCGTCCAAGCCATCCCAAGCAAATCTATCATCTAGCCTCTTTGGGAAACCATGTCAACACTGACATCGAACAAGACATCATATCTGAATCTGCCACAGGGAAAGCAAATGGACCACAGCAGGCAATGCCCTGCTGCTTTACATTTTTTTCTATAAACACTCAGAAGATCCCAGGGAGATACCACGCGCCCCACTACAGAGGAAGGCAACTCGTCCCCAGTCTGTATCAATCTGAAGAAGGCCGAAATGTCTTTCCTGACCCCAAAGACTGCAATGGGCTCACCTTGAGCAGAAGTGCCAGACCCTCTAGTAAGGAACCTCTGACATTTGGTTTGAGCCCGGCCCTGGGAGAAGTGCAGAATCTGTCCACCCAAAGAAGATGTTTGAAATTTGCCATTTTGGAAGCTGTGAGATGCATTGGCAAATTTAATGCTAATTCAAGAAACTATATATGCACTGGGGTGGGGCATGGTTTCTATCTAGGATGTCTTGAGCCCTAACACAGAGTCACATAAGATTAAGAAACCCAAGGAAGAAGATTACTACATATATGCTCCAATACTGGCAAAGCAGGCCTGCAATCAAATGGCCTCATTCCAATACATTCAAATAGTGCTTAACATTCGTTGGGAAAAACTAACATGCCTAAAACAAGAGAAACAAAAAACCTGAGTTCAGATTCAGTTAAATAGTTTATGTGAACCCACCTAATGGAACAAGGGGGCATGCATGCGTGCATGCGTGCATGTGTGTGTGATCCTTATCCTGGTTCTCCCCAGAGTGAGCCCCTGGGAGGGGGAAGATCTCCCCTCTGTTGAGCCCCAAGCTCCAAGCTTATTCCAGCAAGATACATACATGGAGAGAAGCCTGTTTCCTGCCTCCATGAAGAGAGAATGTGCCGGGCCATGCGCTTAACTATTTTCCTCAGCTTCAGACAGTGACCAGACATGGGAGAGCCCTGAGAGCAACACACCAGTTGGAAACACGCCCTCAAACTAACCAGGGACGTGTTCATGTCAACCTCAACAACAGCCCCTCAACAGTGATTATGACATATGCACGGATGTGTCTAGGATTCTGAACAAGCAGGGTTCAGATTGTGACGTGTATCATCACATATAATGCAACATATATTTTGTTTCAGTTTAAGAGGAACCAGATGCTCTGCCATTATGCTAGGAGGGGCCTTCATACTACACTTGATCTGAGCCTTCAGGAGGCCCAAAGCAAAAACCAGTGTAACTACTGAAAGCTACATTGCCTTGCTAGATTACACGTAAAGTTTAAAAAAGAAAAACCACCACTAACCAAGCAAGAAATGGGGAAAGTAATCCAAATACTTGGTGTCATTCATCCTCTAGTCATTCCAGTTAAATGTATGTCTCTTCTTCAGATTCACAAAACAAAATCTAGCCCTCTTCACTGTCTTGACAGTCCCTGCAATACTTCAGTGTCTATGTTTTTTCTACCCGAGTTCAGATAACCACCTCAAGAGAAGGCTTTTAGCTAGACATAAAAAAACAGACTGCAGAACTGTGCAACACAAGTTCGACATTGCCAAAAATGGCTGAAGACAGCCACATTGCAGGAGGAAGGATAATTTGAAGACAGGAAGATCAAGACCCTTCAAAAGGAGAGAGGGGTATTTACACCTATGGAGTGGAGACAGCTTACTATGGATCTGGGGCAGGATAGTGAGCAATGAAATCAATGGGCCTTTTCAGCAATGCTTGGATATAAACGCCACTGCCCCTACCACACAGTTGGTTTCAATCCAGCACAACTAAAAGAAGGGGCGCAACTGCACAACTGCCCCCATCCTGGATCTGCCTCCTGACACATTTCTCATTTAATCCCACTCACTGGACTGGCTCTGCTTCCTCCCCGTAACGCTCAGCATGGTGCTGTCTCCCAGCCCAATTCTGAACTTGGTAAGCCCAAAGTTTCCCCAGGGGGCATCAATGGAATCAGAATTGGGTCCTAATCTTGAATCCTGTCACTCTGGTTAAATCCAGAGTGACACCAGCTGAGCCAGGTTGACTCAGTGTAGCTCTTGGGGATTCTTATGAATCTGGATTCACCCTCTTGATGTCAGTAGACTTAAGACCTGATTGTAATCTCAGTGACCCCCAATTGATGTCAGCAGAGTTGGGGTGAGGGTCAGCACCCCTCGGTGCCCCATGGTAGAGACTATCCACAAATCAAGGGCTTGCTGATGACATGGGTCAGGCGGTGCCTTGTTGCATCTCTGAACCTACCCCAACTGAGATCCAGAGCAGCTCTTCCAGATTGATGCTCCCTGTTGAGGCTTCTGTGATGGGATGATGTTGACCTGGAATGATCTTCTCGATCATAGCAGCAGGCACCCTGGGTATCAGAGGCCTATGGAGCCATTTTGGAGACTCTTTCTGCTTTTCAATTATGAATATATATGTGTGTATGTGCAAGTGAGGTTGTGGTGGGAGACAGGGGTCTCTGGGGCTGTGTGAACCTGGGTAGAGGTGTACGCTGTGTTCAGCTCTATATCTCTTTTCACCTCTATGCACTTCTCCCAGACTGACTTAGAGGTGTAGCCCTGACCACAGATTTCATAGATTTCATAGACATTAGGGCTGGAAGGGACCTCGGGAAATCATCGAGTCCAGCCCCCTGCCCAAAGGGCAGGAAGTCAGCTGGGGTCATAGGATCCCAGCAACATAAGCATCCAATTTACTCTTGAAGGTGTTCAATGTAGGCGCTTCAACCACCTCCGCTGGCAGACTGTTCCAGACCTTGGGGGCTCGGACAGTAAAGAAATTCTTCCTTATGTCCAGCCTGAAACGGTCTTGCAGGAGTTTGTGACCGTTCGACCTCGTCATCCCATGGGGCGCTCTGGTGAACAGATGTTCCCCCAGATCCTGCTGGTCACCCCTGATAAACTTGTAGGTGGCCATCAGATCACCCCTGAGCCTGCGCTTTTCCAGGCTAAAGAGTCCCATGGCTCTCAGCCTGTCACCATAAGATCTGTTTTCCTGACCTTTGATCATGCGCGTGGCTCTCCTCTGGACTCTCTCAAGCTTCTCCACATCCTTGTTGAATTGTGGAGCCCCAAACTGGACGCAGTACTCCAGCTGCGGCCTCACTAAGGCCTAGTACAAGGGGAGAATGACGTCCCGGGATTTGCTCAAGAAGCATCTATGGATGCACGCCAGCATTTTGGTCACTTTACTAGCTGCAGCATCGCATTGGAGGCTCATGTTCATCTTGTGGTCAATGATGCCCCCAAGTCTTTTTCTGCTGTAGTGCTAACCAACGTAGCACTGCCGAGCCCATAAGGGTGCTGCAGGTTTTTCCTTCCAAGGTGGAGAAGCTTGAATTTTCCGTGTTAAACACCATGAGGTTCTTGTGTGCCCATTTGCTGAGCTTGTCCAGGTCAGCCTGGATCACCCGCCTATCTTCTGGCGTGGATGCTTTGCCCCAAAGTTTGGTGTCATCGGCGAACTTGGCCAGTCCACTCCTGACTCCAATGTCCACATCATTAATGAAGATGTTGAACAGTATGGGTCCCAGGACAGAGCCTTGAGGGACCCCACTGGTCACAGGGCACCACGATGAGTGACTGCCATCAATCACAACCCTCTGGGTCCGACCACGAAGCCAATTTCCCAGCCAGCGGATCGTGGTGGAGCCAAAGCCACAACCGGGCAGTTTGGCCAAGAGGTGATCATGGGATACCAGATCAAAAGCTTTTTTGAAGTCAAGATATATGACATCAATCTCTTCTCCCTTGTCCAGGTGATAGGTCACCTGGTCATAGAAGGAAATGAGATTGGTCAAACAAGACCTACCCGCAACAAACCCATGCTGGCTGTTCCTTAGAATGTTAGCCTGGGCCAGTCCATCAAGGATGGCCTCCTTAATAAACTTTTCTAAGATCTTCCCCAGGATAGAAGTCAGGCTAATGGGCCTGTAGTTAGCCGGATCCACTCTCCTCCCTTTCTTGAAGATCGGCACCACATTGGCCTTCTTCCAGTCTTCGGGCACTACACCAGAGCACCAGGAGTTTTCAAAGATCTGTGCCAGGGGCTGGGCTATGACGCTCGCCAGCTCCTTGAGTACCCTGGGGTGCAGGTTGTCAGGACCAGCTGACTTGAAGGTATCCAGCTTCTCAAGGTGTTCCTTCACGAGGTCAGCATTGATGGAGGGTAGGGGATCCCCCTCACCCAGATTTCCCTGTCCCATAGCAGCCATGGGCATCCCGTGTGACTGATGAAAGACTGACGCAAAGTACCTATTTAATAGGTTGGCTTTTTCCTGGGCATCAGTTGTCAGATCTTGAACAGTTGGGGAAACTTTCCAGATACATCCTGTATTTGCCTGAAAACCAGTTTTGGAGGCCACCAAATATCTTGACATCATATAATGTCATATATCTTGACTTCAAAAAAGCCTTTCATCCGATATCCCATGATCACCTCTTGGCAAAAGTGGCCAAATGTGCCTTAGGTCCACCACAATCCATTGGCTGGGAACTTGGCTTCGTGGCTGGCCCCAGAGGGTGCTGATTGCTGGCAGTCACTCATCATGGTGTCCTGTGACCAGTGGGGTCCCCCAAGGCTCTGTTCTTGGACCCATATTGTTCAACATCTTCATTAATGATGTGGACACTGCAGTCAGGAGCGAACTGTCCAAGTTTGATGATGACACCAAACTTTGGGGGAAAGCATCCACACCAGAATATAGGTGGGTGATCCAGGCTGACCTGGACAGGCTCAGCAAATGGGTGGCTGAGAACCTGATGGTGTTTAACACCAAAAAATGCGAGGTTCTCCACCTTGGGTGGAAAAACCTGCAGCATCCTTATAGGCTAGGCAGTGCTACGCTGGATAGCACTATGGAAGAAAGAGACTTGGGGGTCATCATTGACCACAAGATGAACATGAGCCTGCAATGCGATGCTGGGGCTAGTAAAGCGACCAAAACACTGCATGCATCCATAGATGCTTCTCGAGCAAATCCCGGGACGTCATTCTCCCCTTGTACTCAGCCTGGGAGAGGCCGCAGCTGAAGTACTGCATCCAGTTTGGGGCTCCACAATTCAAAAAGGATGTGGAGAAGCTTCAGAGAGTTTGGAGAAGAGCCACGTGCATGATCAGAGGTGAGGAAGACAGACCTTACAATAACACGCTGAGAGCCATGGGGCTCTTTAGCCTAGAAAAGTGCAGGCTCAGGGGTGATGTGGTGACCATCTATAAGTTTATCAGGGGTGACCACCAGGATCTGGGGGAACATTGTTTCAGCAGGGCACCCCAAAGGATGACAAAGTTGAACCATCACAAACTCCGGCAAGACCGTTTCAGGCTGGACATAAGGAAGAATTTCTTTACTGTTCGAGTCCCCTTCAAGAGCAAATTGGATGCTTAGCTGCAGCATCCTTATAGGCTCGAGAGTGCTACACTGGCTAGCACTATAGAAGAAAGAGACTTGGGGGTCTCATGAACATGAGCCTGCAATGCGATGCTGGGGCTAGTAAAGCGACCAAAACACTGGCTTGCGTCCATAGATGCTTCTCAAGGAAATCCCGGGACGTCATTCTCCCCTTGTACTCAGCCTTGGTGAGGCCGCAGCTGGAGTACTGCATCCAGGTTGGGGCTCCTCAATTCAAAAAGGATGTGGAGAAGCTTGAGAGAGTCCAGAGAAGAGCCACGCGCATGATCAGAGGTCAGGAAGACAGACCTTAAAATAACAGGCTGAAAGCCATGGGGCTCTTTAGCCTAGAAAAGTGCAGGCTCAGGGGTGATGTGGTGACCATCTATAAGTTTATCAGTGTTGACCACCAGGATCTGGGGGAACGTTGGTTCACCAGGCCACCCCGAAGGATGACAAAGTTGAACGGTTATAAACTCCTGTGAGACCGTTTCAGGCTGGACGTAAGGAAGAATTTCTTTACTGTCTGAGCCCCCAAGGTCTGGAACAGCCTGCCATCGGAGAAAGTTCAAGCACCTACATTGAATGGCTTGGAAAGCAAATTGGATGCTTATCTTGTTGGGATCCTATGACCCCAGCTGACTTCCTACCAGCAGATGCATGACAAACAGAACCAAGGAGGTGATACTTCCCCTCTATCGGGTGCTGGTCAGACCACAGCTGGAGTACTGTGTGCAGTTTTGGGCACTGCACTTCTAGAGGGATGTGGATAACATGGAGAGGGTCCAGAGAAGGGCCACTCATATGGTTAAGATCTTCCAGCCCAAGCCCTACGAGGAGAGACTAGGGCATCTGGACCTCTTCAGCCTCCGCAAGAGAAGGTTGAGAGACGACCTTGTGGCTGCCTATGAATTCATTATGGGGGTGCAGAAGGGAATTGGTGAGGCTCTACTCACCAAGGCGCCTCTGGGGGTCACAAGAAATAATGGCTATAAGCTAGCAGACAGCAGATTGAGACTGCACATTAGGAGGAACTTCCTCACAGTTAGAGTGGCCAAAGTCTGGAATGGGCTCCCAAGTGAGGTGGGGCTCTCCCCTACCCTAGGGGTCTTGAAGAGGAGGTTGGATGGGTATCTGGCTGGGGACATCTGAACCCAGCACTTTCCTGCCTATGCAGTAGGTCAGACTTGATGATCTATTGAGGTCCCTCCTGACCCTAATATCTCTGAATCGATGAATGTACCAATCATCCCCCGCAGAACACCCTGTTGTCTATCTGTATTGGGGCAGACACAGGATTTGGTAAAGGTGTGTGTGGGGAGTGGCAACCTGTGCTGTACTGGTAGTTCTGCCCCATCTTCAGCCACCGCCTGCCATCTCCCCCATACCCACTCCAGGGGGAATAGAGCAGGGAGGAGGGAGTTCAGTGGTGCACTTCTGGCAACAGCTGGAAACAAAGACCATGTTCCTTGCAGGTAGAGCACACACAGCTCTCCACATTCAGTAGACCTGTGCGAAGGGGCTGGTATTCACTTTGGATTCAGATTTGGCCAATTGAGGGGACAGTGATTCAATTTTGTGATTCGAATCAATGTCCTGAAGCACGGAGTCCGGGTCGAGTTCTCTGCTGCAGTGAGCAGGGACTGCCCAAATTGCTGAAGCTCTCTGAATTTTTTCTGAATTGATTTGGAGAACTTTGAATTGATTCACACCTTTTAATTGGTCCCTTTATTCAATGTGGATATGGAGATTCAGGCACTGAATAAGGCCAAATCTCTTCCTAATTGAATCAGCACCCAAAGCTTCGCAAATCCAGGCAGGGTGGAATTGAAACCCCGCCAAAACACACGCGCGCACACACACACACACACACACACACACACACACACTTGGATTCTTGCTCCACCCAAACTTTGAGAGGGGCATTTCTATTCTGGCAGTGCTGAGAGACTCAATAGACTTCATAGATAATTATCATCTTCCTGGTTCTCAGTAATTATTTTTCACTCCACAGGTGCGAGTGCCCATCTCTTCGCTTTTTAATGGCCTCAATCTGCCACTCTTCAGACCAGTCTTTCTTTTGCAACTGTCTGTCACACGTTCCTAGGAAGATATTTCTTCCATTCCGCCTCCCTGAAGACTCTTTATCACGCTAGAGAAAACCAGCTAGTTTCAGACGTGGTCCTGTTAACTCAGGTGTAAAAATAACTGAGAGTGGAGATCTGGAGGTACCATCACAGTGAAGGCCAGAGTGCGACTAAGCAATGTACATCTACCTGGAATGACTACAGGACAAATGACACGATATTTCTGTACTATTTAGCCTCTTTTTTGCTTTGTTGCTGGGTTTTTGTCTTTTAACTTTACAATCTATCACCAATTTTTGATAGGATTATATAAAATGTAATGCAAATTCCATTGGCTGTTTTTGGTTTTGAATACTAGTATTAAGGTGAATGCTATAGTGCTAGTCCCCTAGCATATTAGTAAAGGAATATAGGTGCCCGTTAACTGGAGAAAAATGTTTGTCATGCTCTACTGGATGATGTGCCATCCTGTGAGCAGCCACTGTTTCTAAATCCAATATCCACCCATGAATGACGCATTTGTTTATAGTCTCAGTGGTTACTGCAGTTGGTTTCTGTGTGTATGGCTTAGATAGCACAGAACCATAGAGGACTCAGGCTGGAAGGACCTCCAAAAGTAATTTCATCCAACCTTCTGTCCAAGGCCGGATCATCCATATCCAAACTATCCTCTAGAAATCCATCACGTAAGCTCTTTGTAAAACTACCGTCAGCCGTGACACCACGGAAGACGTAACACCTCCACCTGCCACAGGGAAAGCAGGGGAGCCATGCTAGCCAAGCTCTTGCTCCTATATAAATTTGCTAATATGTACTCAAGAGGGCCTTGGTAGAGGTTTTGCTTCACCCACTACACAGGAAGGCAAACAACTCCCTTCCCCAACTCCATTGTATACCCATCTGAATAGGGGGTAAAATGCCTTTCTGATCCCAAAGATTTCATCTGTCTGACCCTGAGCAGAGAGGCAAGACCCTCCAGCCAGGCACCTTTCCAGACAACAAGGTAGTTCGAAGCCTGCCATTTTAGAAGCCATGAGATGCATTTGCAAATTGAATTTTAAGTCAGGAAATTAAATTTGTAGCTATGAAGCAGGGATGGGTTTCTACCCAGGATTTCCTGATCCCTACTGGAGACTCACATGGGGTTCAGAAGCTCAGGGAAGAAGATAACTGCAAATATGTGCCTATATTGCCAAAGCAGCCTTCCAATTAAATGGGCTTCTTCAGACGGATTTGAAAAGTGTTTAAATATTTTTTTAAAAGTTTATTAAGGCTCATATATGTGAGAGCTCAGCAGGAAATATTATGCCAGAGGGAGACCAGCATGGGTTTTTAACAGGGAGATCATGCCTGACTAATC
>NC_143409.1:49003386-49063866 GCF_052110815.1 Crocodylus siamensis
TTCAGGGACTCCAGTGTGAATCTATAACCTCCCCCCGCCCCTGAAGGACTCAGAGCCCAATTCTGATCTTGGTAAGCCCAAAGTTTCCCCAGGGGGACATCAATGGAATCAGAGTTGGGCCCTGATCTTGGGTCCTGTCACTCTGGGTAAATCCAGAGTGACACCAGCTGAGGCCAGGTTGACCTCAGTGTAGCTCTTGGGGATTCTTGTGAATCTGGATTCACCCTCTTGATGTCAGTAGACATAAGACCTGATTCTAATCTTAGTTACCCCCAGTTGATGTCAGCAGAGTTGGGGTGAGGGTCAGCACCCCTCAGTGGCCCATGGTAGAGACTATGCACAAATCCACAGGGCTTTGCTGATGGCATGGGTCAGGCGTTGCCTTGTTGCACCTCTGAACTGACCCCCACTGAGATCCACAGCAGCTCTTCCAGACTGATGCTCCCTGTTGAGGCTTCCGTGATGGGATGGTGTCGAGCTGGGATGATCTTCTGGATCATAGCAGCAGGCCCCCTGGGTATCAGAGGCCTATGGAGCCATTTTGGAGACTCTTTCTGCTTTGCAATTATGAATATGTATGTGTATGTATGTGCAAGTGGGGTTGTGGTGGGAGACAAGGTGTCTCTGGGACTCTGTGAACCTGGGTAGAGGTGTATGCTGTCTTCTGCTCTATATCTGTGTTCAGCTCTATGCACTTCTCCCAGCCTGACTTTGATCTGTAGCCCTGAGCACAGATCTTGAACAGTTAGGGAAACTTTCCAGATACATCCTATATTTGCCTGAAAACTAGTTTTGGAGGCCACCAAATATCTTGATGTCATATCAATGACATATATCTTGACTTCAAAAAAGCCTTTCATCCGGTATCCCATGATCACCTCTTGGCAAAACTGGCCATTTGTGTCCTTAGGTCCACCACAATCCATTGGCTTGGCAAGTTGGCTTCATGGTTGGTGCCAGAGGGTGGTAATTGATTGCAGTCACTCATCATCGTGTTATGTGACCAGTGGGGTCCCCCAAGGCTCTCCTCTTGGACCCATATTGTACAACATCTTCATTAATGGTGTGGACACTAGAGTCAGGAGCGGACTGGCCAAGTTCTCTGATGACACCAAACCTTGGGCCAAAGCATCCACACCAGAATATAGGTGGATGATCCAGGCTGCCCTGGACAGGCTCAGCAAATGGGCAGATGAGAATCTGATGGTGTTTAACACCAAAAAATGCATGAGTCTCCAACTTGGGTGGAAAACCCTGCAGCATCCTTATAGGCTCAGCAGTGCTACTTTGGCTGGCGTTATGGAAGAAAGAGACTTGGGGGTCTCATGAACATGAGCCTGCAATGCGATGCTGGGGCTAGTAAAGCGACCAAAACACTGGCTTGCATCCATAGATGCTTCTCAAGGAAATCCCGGGACATCATTCTCCCGTTGTACTCAGCGTTGGGGAGGCCGCAGCTGGAGTACTGCATCCAGTTTGGGGCTTCACAATTCAAAAAGGATGTGGAGAAGCTTGAGAGAGTGCAGAGAAGAGCCTCGCGCATGATCAGAAGTCAGGAAGACAGACCTTACAAGAACAGGCTGAGAGCCATGGGGCTCTCTAGCCTTGAAAAGCGCAGGCTCAGGGCTGATCTGGTCACCACCTATAAGTTTATCAGGTGTGACCACTAGGATCTGGGGGGAACATTGGTTCACCAGGGCACCCCAAAGATGACAGAGTTGAATGGTTATGAACTTCTGCAAGACCGTTTCAGGCTGGACATAAGGAACAATTTCTTTACTGTCCGAGCCCCCAAGGTCTGGAACAGCCTGCCATCGGAGGCAGTTCAAGCACCTACATTGAACACCTTCAAGAGCAGATTGGATGCTTATCTTGCTGGGATCCTATGACCCCAGCTGACTTTCTGCCAGCGATGCATGACAAACAGAACCAAGGAGGTGATACTTTCCTCTATCGGGTGCTGTTCAGACCACAGCTGGAGTACTGTGTGTAGTTTTGGGCACTCCATGATAAGGGGGATGTGGATGACCTCTAGAGGGTCCAAAGAAGGGCCACTTGTATGGTTAAGGTCTTGCAGGCCAGACCCTACGAGGAGAGACTAGAGCACCTGGGCCTCTTCATCCTCCGCAGGAGAAGGTTGAGAGCCGACCTTGTGGCTGCCTATGAATTCGTCAAGGGAGGGCAGAAGGGAATTGGTGAGGCTCTACTCACCAAGGCGCCTCTGGGGGTCACAAGAAATAATTGCCATAAGCGAGCAGAGAGCAGATTTAGACCAGACATTAGGAGGAACTTCCTCACAGTTAGAGTGGCCAAAGTCTTGAATGTGCTCCCAAGGGAGGTGGGGCTCTCCCCTACCCCAGGGGTCTTCAAGAGGAGGTTAGATGGGTATCTGGCTGGGGTCATCTGTGCCCAGCACTTTCCTGTCTATGCAGGGGTCAGACTTGATGATCTATTGAGGTCCCTCCTGACCCTAATATTTCTGAGTCAATGAATGTACTAATAATCCCCCACCCCGTCTCCCCCAGAACACCCTGTTGTCTGTCTGTATTGGGCATTACAGGATTTGGTAAAGGTGTGTGTGGGGAGTGGCAACCTGTGCTGTAGTGGTAGTTCTGCCCCACCTCCAGCCACCCCCTGCCAGCTCCCCCAAACCCACTCCAGGGGGAATAGAGCAGGGAGGAGGGGCTTCAGTGGTGCACTTCTGGCAACAGCTGGAAACAAAGACCATGTTCCTTGTAGACGGAGCACACACAGCTCTGTACATTCAGTAGGCCTGTGGAAAGGGGCTAGTATTCACTTTCAATTCAGATTTGGCCAATTCAGGGGACAGTGATTCAATTTCGTGATTCGAATCAATGTGCTGAAGCACGGAGTCTGGGTCGAGTTCTCTGCTGCAGTGAGCAGGGACTGCCCAAATTGCTGATGCTCTCTGAATCTTTTCTGAATAGATTTGGAGAACTTTGAATTGATTCACACCTTTTAATTGGTCCCTTTATTCAATGTGGATATGGAGATTCAGGCACTGAATAAGGCCAAATCTCTTGCTAATTGAATCAGCACCCAAAGCTTTGCAAATCCAGGCAGGGTGGAATTGAAACCCCCCCCCCACCACACACACACACACACACACACTTTGATTCTTGCTCCACCCAAACTTTGGGAGGGGCATTTCTATTCTGGCAGTGCTGAGAGACTCAATAGACTTCATAGATAATTATCATCTTCCTGGTTCTCGGTAATCATTCTTCAGTCCACAGGTGCGAGTGCCCGTCTCTTCACTCTTAATGGCCTCAATCTGCCACTCTTCAGACCAGTCTTTCTTATGCAACTGTCTGTCACATATTCCTAGGAACGTCTTTCTTCCATTCCGCCTCCCTGCAGACTCTTTATCGCTCTAGAGAAAACCAGCTAGTTTCAGACGTGGTCCTGTTAACTCAGGTATAGAAATAACTTAGAGTGGAGATCTGGAGGTACCATCACAGTGAAGGCCAGAGTGTGAATAAGCAATGTACATCTAACTGGAATGACTACAGGACAAATGACACGATATTACTGTAGTATTTAGACTTTTTTTTGCCTAGTTGGTTGGATTTTGTCTTTTAACTTTACAATCTATCACCAATTCTTGATAGGATTATATAAAATGTAATACAAATTCCATTGCCTTGTTTTGGTTTTGAATACTAGTATTAAGCTGAATGCTATAGTGCTAGTCCCCTAGCATATTAGTAAAGGAATATAGGTGCACATTAACTGGAGAAAAATGTGTGTCATGCTCTACTGGACTATATGCCACCCTGTGTGCAGCCACTGTTTCTAAATCTAAGATCCACCCATGAATGATGCGTTTGTTTATAGTCTCAGTGGTAACTACTGTTGGTTTCTGTCTGTATGGCTTGCATAGCATAGAATCATAGAGGACTGAGGCTGGAAGAAATCTCCAAAAGTAATTTCATCCAACCTCCTGTCCAAGGCAGGATTGTTAGAAATAGAATATTGTTAGAAATGCCCAGCTTGCATCTTGCACCTGATAAGAAAGAAACACTGCCAAGGACTTTTTTTACTTTTTTCTTTCCCAGCCTTGTCACAGCCTTTCTCATGCTTATTGCAGTTTCTCCCCCTCACCTGCCTTAAGTCTTTCTCATGCAGATTGCAGGAACCAAAATTCAATTATCTGTGTCCTTGAAAGCGGCGGGCGGGGGGGGAGAGTAAACTTTTGGTGACCTGTTGTAGTTTCTGAGCATGCTTAAGTAGCTGATGCATATTTACCTCTCTGCCCTGCATACTTAAGTAGTTAATTATACTATACATGCGATGTATGTAGTGATGTAACTTACATGTGTGCTTGTATGAAACGGAAGTGAGCTGTAAGAGTTCCTGTTTCTGCACACGTGCCCAGGACAGGGAAGATAAATTTCACTTGCAAACACCAATGCTTGGTCAGAGTAATCTGAGTACGTGACTCTGCTCTGACCTTTCTTTGCAAACAAATACAATTGTGCCGTTTAATGTATGTGTGTCTGTGATTCTTTGCGAGCCTCCAAAGAAACGAACCGCAGTTTATGCTTCAGGATCAGGTATATCCAAACCATCCTATAGAAATCCATCACGTAAGCTGTTTGTAAAACTACCGTCAGCCCTGACACCACACAAGACGTAACTCCTCCACCTGCCACAGGAAAAGCAGGGGAGCCATGCAAGCCAAGGCCTTGCTTCAATATAAATTTCCTAATATATACTCAAGAGGGCCTTGGTAGAGGCTTTGCTCCACCCACTACACAGGAAGGCAAACATCTCCCTTCCCCCATTCCATTCTATACCAGTCTGCCCATTTGTCCAACCTGTCCAGGTCTGCCTGTAGTTGTTCCCTCCGCTCCGGTGTGTCCACTTCTCCTCACAGCTTTGTATCATTGGCAACCTTGGACAGAGTACACTTCACTCCCTCGTTCAAGTCACTGAATAGGGGGTAAAATGCCTTTCTGATCCCAAAGATTTCATCCGTCTGACCCTGAGCAGAGAGGCAAGACCCTCCAGCCAGGCACCTTTCCAGACATCAAGGTAGTTTGAAGTCTGCCATTTTAGAAGCCATGAGATGCATTTGCAAATTGAATTTTAGGTCAGGAAATTAAATTTGTCGGCATGAAGCAGTGACGGGTTTCTACCCAGGATTTCTTGAGCCATGCTGGAGAGTCACATGGAGTTCAGAAGCTCAGAGAAGGAGATCACTGCAAATATGTTCCTATATTGCCAAAGCATCTTTCTAATTAAAAGGGTTACTTCAGACAGGTTTGAATAGTGTTTATATACTTTAAAAAAAGATTATTTAGGCCCAGATATGTGAGATCCCAGCAGGAAATATTATGCCAAGCGGAACCCAGCATGGGTTTGTAGCAGGTAGTTCATGCCTGACTAATCTAGTCTCTTTTTATGACCAGGTTACAAAACACCTAGACACAGGAGCAGGGGTAGATATAATTTATTAGACTTTAGGAAGGCCTTCGATATGGTATCCCACCCCATACTGGTGAAAAACTTAGAGGCTGTGACTTGGATGATAACACAGTCCAGTGGGTGGCAAATTGGCTAGAGGGTCGTACCCAGAGAGTGGTGGAGGACGGGTCAGTATCTACCTGGATGGGAGTGGGTAGTGGGGTCCTGCAGGGCTCGGTCCTTGGACCGATACTCTTCAATGTCTTCATCAGTGACTTGAATGAGGGAGTGAAGTGTACTCTGTCCAAGGTTGCCAATGATACAAAGCTGTGGGGAGAAGTGGACACAGCGGAGGGCAGGGAACAACTACAGGCAGACTTGAACAGGTTGGACAAATGGCCAGAAAACAACAGAATGTGATATAACATGGAGAAATGCAACGTGCTGCATCTAGGGAGGAAAAATGTCCAGCACACCTACTGCCTGGGAAATGACCTACTCGGCAGCACACAAGGGGAAAGGGATCTCGGAGTCCTAGTGGACTCCAAGATGAACACGAGTCGTCAGTGTGACGAAGTCATCAGCAAAGCTAATGGCACTTTATCATGCCTGAGCAGATGCACGACAAACAGGTCATCTGAACCCAGCACTCTTTCCTGTCTATGCAGGGGGTCGGACTCGATGATCTATTGAGGTCCCTTCCGACCCTAACTTCTATGAATCCATGAACTCCGAACTCCACGATAGCCCCTAAGAAGGTGAGTATCAAACACACATGGGTGGATCTAGGTTTTTGAACAAAAGAGGTGTATGTGGTGTTTTGCATCATCACATATAACACAGCACATTTTATGCCAGTTCAAAGGAAATTGGATGCTTTCCTATTATGCTAGGAGAAGCAGCATTATATTATTCAGCTGCAGATCAAGGCAAGAAACTAATGTAACAATTGAAAGGTACACTGGTTTGCTAGATTATAACATTGAAAAAACACCTACAACCAGCTCTGATACCACACAAGACATCACACGCAGACCTTCCACAGAGAGGGCAGGGCACCATGGCAGAAAATATCCTGCTCCTGTAAAAGTTTACAAATATGTCCTCGAGGCAGGCAGAGCCTATCCTCTCCACACCCGCCCAACCACTTAATCCTGCACTCCCCAGCCAACATCCTCCTCCACACACACTTTTCAAAACTTCTGAGTTCTCTCCTGTCCATCCCAGTGCCCAGACAAGCCCTAGTTCACCCCTGGGATACGTTAGATCTCCCTTCTAGAGAATCCAAAGTTTCCATTTGACACCAGCCACATAGATGGATGGATGGAGGCCTGTGTCCAGCCTCCATGTGTCTAACCACCTTAGCTCCAGGCAGTGACCAGACACGAAACAGGCTTGAGACTAACATACCAGCTGGAAATACCACCTCAACCAAAACATGAACCAATTCCACTGAAACCTGACAAGAGCCAGCCCCCTTGACTCCCACCTCGCCAGGGTGAGTATGGTGCACATATTGGTGGGTCTAGCATTTGGAAAAAGAGAGGTGTAAAGTGTGTAGTATATCATGTATAACACAACACATACTTTGTTCCATTTCAAGGCAAACTAAATATTTTTCTGTTATGTAGAGGAAGGGGGGCGGGTAGCAATATATCTTTCAGATAAGGTTCAAAGCCAAAAAACCGAAGTAACTATTAAAAGGTTCCCTGGTTTGATGCTTTATATGTAAAGTTAAAAAAACACCCACAACCAACTAGGCAAAAAATAGCAAAATAATCAAAAGATATAGTGTAATTCACCCTGTCATCATTCCAGTTGAATGTATGTCACTTATTCAGATTCCTATTACAAAATCTAGCCTGCTTCAGTGTCTTGATGATCCCTCTGAAACCTCACTGTCAGTCATGTCTTTACCTGAGTTCCTAGTACCACCCCCAAGTGAAGGTATTTATTTAGAGCAAGGAAAAAACCAATCTGCAGGGCTGTGATTTAGAAGTGAGACATTGCCAGAAATGACTGAGACAGCAGCATTGCAGGAGCAAGCATACTTTGAGGAGTGGAAGATCAAGACCTTTCAAAAGGAGAGTGGGTTGTTCATACCTATGGGGTGGAGTGAAATAAGAAGGAGTCTGGGGCAGGATAATGAGCCGTGAAGTCTATGGACTCCCTCAGCGAGGCCTCGATGTAAATGCTGCTGCCCCACCAAGGCATTTGATTTGAGTCGAGATGCACTCAAGGCAGGGTGCACATGCATTAGTGTCCCCATCCTGGATCTGCCTCCTTACAGATATTCCTCATTTAATCCCACTCACCGGTCTGGCTCTGGTTCCTCCCCGTAACGCTCAGCATGGTGCCCTCTCCCAGCCCGATCTGCTCCCAGTTTATTTGGACACAGCACTGGTAGAGGCCAGAGTCCCGCTCCTCCAGGGCTGAGAGCATCAATGTGGCCTCCCCGAGTTTGGACTGCTCCGGGGGGGACATCTGGAGCCGCCCCTTGTGGAACGGGTGGTGAGGATTCAGCGTAAAGTCCCCAGCAGCTCCCCAGAACCAGAGCACTTTTGCTCTCTCCATCTCATGGTTCTCAAAAGTGCATTTCAGGCTCACATTTTTCCCAGCCGTCACATTGAGAGATTTTGGATCCTGAGAGACTCTAAAGCCATCTAAGAAATGAGAGAGGGACAGACAAAGTCACACCCCAAAAGACCTCATGGCAACAAAGTAGGTGAGGCGTCGTGTTTGATCAGACTCTTCCCCGCCCCCACCAATCCCCCCCTTTTATTACCCACCATTTCTGACTGAAAAATAGCCTCCCTCTTCCCCTTCCAAAACCTTCATCCATCCATTTCTGTCCACCCCTTCTTTCTCTTTCTGTTCCCAGTTCCTTCAGCTCCTCACAGAGATGTATCCCACAATTTCTCTGTCCCTCTTCCAGCAGAGCACGCTGAGTGGGGATTGCACAGCAATCTTCCAAGCTCTGAAGGGTGATGCTAGAGGGGATGGCAAGAGGGTTTTCTCGGTGGCCATAGGAGACAGGCTAGGAGCAGTGGCCTCAAGCTGCAGTAGGAAACATTTAGGCTGAGGGTGTAAAGGCACTAAAGACTGTCTTACTCTGCAGGTCAGCAGCAAACTTACCTGTTCTCTGGTTCCAGGTATTTCTGTTCATGCTCCAAGCTTTGCGACAGTCATCTTGGATAGCTGCAGCATCTTTGTTTAAGTGGAGGCGGAAAAATCACAGATTACCTAGTGAACTCCATAATGAGAGATCAGAATGCAGCCAGCATGGGCACCCGGGTTGGCCATTGTGGGCTGAAATGCAGTCCAGATTAGTCTGTCTGTATTTCCAGGTCTCAGACTGCCTGAGAGCTGTGTTTAGAGAAAGTGAATGGAGAGACGGCAGTCTGTGAAGGCAGGAAGGGAGAGACATCTGAAGAGGAAGAGAGGATTGAGAGATGAACCCATGGGCAGAGAAGGCCAGAATGCCAAATGGGCAGATGGACACTGCTACAGGAGGAGTGATGGAAGGAATCAGCTGCATCTAGATGGAGTTGGTAGACAAGATGAGAAAGAAGATGAACAGGAAGAAAGAAGAAAAGTCTGGATGGGTGGTTGGGTGGGTTGGACGTAGATGGGCACTGTGGGGATGGAGAGGTCTAGGAGGGCAGTATGGGAAGGGAAGGATGAATGAATTTGCTACACGATCAACAGAAATGGATTATTTGAGCAGCAAAGAGTAACAACGACACTGCCAAGGCTTAGTTAGCTGGATAGTTGAGCTATTAAAGGGAAACGGGTGAATAGATGGAAAAGAAAAAGGAGAGATTGCAGACAAGGCAGAGTGAGTGGATAGATAGGGAAGAGATGCAAATGGGTAGCAATAGTGGGTTGGATCCATGCAAAGCTTAGATGACTGTAGGCAGGGAGGGATAGAAGGTGGGTGAAGGTGGGTCTGGAGGACAGTTGGGCAATGCCCAGGACAGTGGCAAAGCTTCTTACCTACCTCCTCCCCCAGTGATAAGGACAAGGGTAGAAAGCAGTGCTGGCAGCAGCTTCATGCTCCCCACTCTCTGAATGATGCTGCAGGGCTCCTCAGCTCTGCCTTGTCTGTCCCCAGAAGCATCAACCCCCCGGCAAGTGCAGCAGAAAGATGTGTGGTTGGAGCCTCTGCTCTCAATTCAGAAACAGGCAACAGATGTGGCCGGACAAGGAGGAGGGACTGTGCGTTCAAGCATATGAAGGGCTTTCTTATGTGTTTGCAGAGCTGTGTGAAAGGCATCAATCAGCATTGTGCCAGAACACAGACTCACCTGTGTGTCCTGGCCCCCAGACTCCCTACACCTGAGAAGGACTCATGGGTTCGCACACTAGAGTATAGGTGGGCATGGATGCATGGATGGCAAGTTGGGGCGAATGGGGATAGATGGATGCATGAAAGGATGGGGATGAGGATGCATAGATGGATGGAGTTTCTGGGGATGGATGCACGCATACCGAGAGGAGTGTAGGAGAAGGGATACCCCGCCCCCCGACATGTTGCTTCTATCAGTGCTCACTTCAGAGCTGATGGTTGCACCATCCAGCTGGGCCTGTGGCTCTAACTTCCCCCTCTCTCCCTCCCTTCATCATCCAGCAGCTTCCTGCCACACTCACCCCCAAGACAGGAGCCACCACCACCCTTGCCTGCTCCTTTGACACTCCCTTGCTATGTTCTTAAATTAAATAATACAGCCATAGGGCCTTCTTTTGTGGCCCTACTTTTGTTCTTCTGTTCTGAAACGTGCTATGGATAGACCATGGTGGCACAGAGCATGACACACAGCCACCTCAGTTCTTTGGTTTACCACGGGCAATTTGTGCAGCGACTCACCTTGCAGCAGAGCAACGTGGCTGCTTCTATGGTGTTGGAGTGTGCAGCAATGAGATGGGGGCATGTTGGGGAAATCCTCATGCCAAAAACTTCAGATCACAATGTTGAAGGGAGTTAGGAGATACTAGGATGACTGCCACTTTCCCATGGGAGTGAAAAGGCCCCTGCCCTATTCTCCACCCACCCGTGACCCACTTCTGATCTATTCACAGATAAGTACCACCCATCCCTCTGTCCCTTGTTTAACAGCAGCATTTGCCTCTCCTGACATTATATCCATCCTTGGGTCCTCAGTCCCTGTGTCTCCCACTTCTTTCCCTGTGAATGTCAGGAAGACACTGGCGTGTCTATGCATCCGGCCCTTGTTCTCACAACTGTACGTTATTCCTTGCAAGCTCTTCTTCACTATTTTTCATCCACCTTGGATGGTCCTTGGGGGACAACATGGTGTGCTTGGGAACATCAGGCATCGGGGGGAGTGGGAGGCCCGTGGAGAAGGGTATTGTGCAGCAACGGTTCAATCCATCATTGTGTTCAAGTAGGGTTACCAAAAGAAGAACTTCGTTTTGTTTTACAGCAAACTTCTGATTTTCTTTATGGCTGATATATTAAACCCTTCCATTTGAACCCAGTCCTTCTGAGCAGAGACTGTCAGCAGAGCCAGGGCCTGGTCAAAGAGTTACATGAATATTATGTAACCATATATTTGTTAGGAAAAAAAGTATCATTCAAAAGGTAAAAACCTTGCAGATTGTCATTAAAATGATTTTTTGGGGTTGTAACTCTGCTGCCCACTAGCTCCCATCCCCTGCCCCCATAATGAGTTCCCGGTGCAGGTGAGAGCTTCCTCCCCTCTATTCAGCACTGATGAGGCCACATCTGAAGTCCTGCCAGTTTGTCCAGTTTGGGGCCTCCACTATAGAAAGGATGTGGACAAATTGGAGAGGGTTGAGAGGAGGGCAAGAAGAATGCTGAAAGGTCTGGGGGCCATGCCTGCTGAGGAGAGGCTGAGAGGGTGAGAGAACTGAGCTTATCTAGTCTGAGGAAGAGAAGACTGAGGGGGGATTTAATGGCACCTTCATGTCCTGCATAAGTAGTTACAAAGCAGCTCCTGCTGGACCGTTCTCCATGGTGGCAGACAACAGAAGAAGGAGCAATGGTCTCCTGCAGCAGCAAGCCAAGTTTATGTTAGATCTCATGGAAAATTTTCTCACCAGGAGGGTAGTAAAGCACTGGAAGAGGTTACCCAACCAGGTTGTTGAATCTCTATCCCCTGAGGTTTTTAAGACCCAAGTAGACAAAGCCCAGGCTGGGATGATCAAGTTGCTGCTAGTCCTGCTTTGAGCAGGGGGGTGGATTAGGTGACATGCTGAGGTCAGTTCTAACGCTAATGTTATCTGATGCTGTTTTTCTATCTTTGGACTATTTTGAATATTTCCTTGCCTTATTTGGTTGGGCAGGGGTGTTAAACCTGAATATATAATTTATCAAAATACTGCTGCTATTATATAAAATTTAGCACACACTCTACTAGTTGTATTTGTTTCAGCTTTGATCTGAAACTGAAACGATAGTGCTAACTGCCTAGCTTAATAGCAAACTATCCAGTTTCCTTCCAGTGCAGAAAAATGTATGTGTTTTTATAGCCCATGTGCACCCCCTTTTTGTCTGAAATCCTAGATCTGCCATGCTGGATGTTCCATCTGTCCATCCATCCAGTCCTTAGTCTGTCTATAAACCTGTCTTTCCTCTGGCACTGATACTCCCTCCCATTCCCATTTCCTTTCTGTCTTTTTATCTATCCCTCTCCACCTTCTATGGCCTCAGAACCATACTGCTCATTTTGTGCATAGTGCCATTAGGGTCCCTCAGCTCAGCTTCTGTCTCCCTAAATGCAGGCCTCACTATCATTTTGATATGCCCTGATCAATGGTTTTATTCATTCATAATCCAGTGAGCATGGGGGGATCTATGCTTTTGAAAAGGTGAATGCAAATGGTGAGGTATATCATTGCAAGGAATACAACAAATATCTTTCTCTTGTTATAAAAAAAACTAGAAGTTTCACTACTGTGTCAGATTCCAGAGCTGTGTTTTTCTGTTTAATATTGAAACACACAACAAAAGAGAAACACTTTATTGAAATGAGCATGAAAAAGCAGTGAGCATGAGTAGGCAGTGTGGGGTCAGGAATAAGCAAAGGGTGCAAGAAGTGGGGGAGTAGGCTATAGGGGAGACAGGGGATGGAAGAGGCAGGTGAAGGTAAGGGGGCAAGAAGCAGAGAGATGGGAGACAGGCAGCAGAGAAAATTAAGCCACACAGGGGTGGGTGTGTGGGAATAGACATTGAGGGGGCAGACAAGGGCAGACAAGGGAGAAAATTAAATGCCGGTCTTATCTCTTGCCTGCCATGGCTTTGATGTGGAGAACAAATTTAAGACAATCTTGCCTTAATTAGATTCTCTACATATATAATTATTACCATCCTATAATTTTCCATGTGTAGAAACTAATTATAATGCAAGCAACTTCAGATGGAGGTAGACTTGGATTCAATGAAATATTGTAGATCATGGCTTTTTTGCAAACACCTCCTAATACTGGACACTGGAAGTTGCTGTAGTTACAAGCTCAGCTTAGCGCCTTAGCTCTGATGTGCAGTGTCATAGTTTCTAGAGTCAGAAGTGACCTGAACAGATCATCGAGTCCGACCCCTGCCCTGCTCTGGGCATATTAGCTCTTCCCGTGTGCCAGTGTTGTGCTCCTTGCCACCCTCTGCCAACCTCACAAGCTGTTGGTCAGTGTTGCAGTGCACTCAGGTGCCCTGCGCCTGAAAGCAGATGCGGCTCAGGAGAGAGCCCTAGTGGCGAGAAGGAGTAGGCTAAGGTTCCAGTCTCCAGGGCTGCATAGGTGCTGGTTGCCGAGGTAACCAGTAGAACCAGCTGCCAGGAAGGGGCAGGGCTTAGCCCTTCTTAAGCCCAGGTAGGAGGCCAGGAGAGCAGTTCCTGTGCAGCGGCTGTGGGAGCAAGAACTCAGCTAGGACAGGCAGAGGGGAGAACTCTGGTGGTGTGAACATCCCCTGGTTACTGCTGGGGTCGGGGAGCCCTCGCTCTCTCTCTCCCTCACTCTCTAGTATGGAGTGAATCTGTTTTGACCGGACAGTCTAGTTTTATGTTGTAGCCCAGGGCCTTTGTGTTTTTATGTTCATTTTTTTGACTGCAGGACTGGTGTAGGTGATTAGGGGTTGGAGGAGGCCTCATAGGGACTCCCCAGTAGCATGGGGGTTCCTGGCACCAGAGAGGGCACTGCATTTGTGGGGTGCTTTGGCTCTAGCCCCAGAGCGAGAGGGGGGCTGCGAGGGACCCCAAAGCAAGAGGGGGGCCGTGAGGAGCCCCAGAGTGAGAGGGGCCTGCAAGGAGCCCCAAGAGTAAACAGGAGGGCCAAGACATAACAGGGCCCAGGTCAAACCACATCACCACCATCTCCGCAGCGTGGGCTGTGGTGTAGGGCAGGAAAAGGAGCCTCACATACCACCACCTCTCACCGGGGCATGAAAAAAGGTAGCCTTCTGCTGATTACAACAATCTACTAATCAAGTAAGATCAAGGCATAGCAGGCGAGTAAGCAGGTGGTTGGCCCATTACAGGAGGGCAGAGCCACTTCTGGAAAGGCTCCGATATTGATACTCCTGTCACAGTCAGTCATAATTTTTAGGATATGTTTAGGATAAACGGAGCAACAGAGATTGAACAGGAAAGGTGACTTATCATGCATGGACATAAGAAAATTACAGAGAAACTCCTGTGGGGAGATCACCATTGCCCCTAGCCTGTCTGGTCAGCCTCCCACCTCCAGTGGAGCAATGGCCAAGCTGTTTCAGGTGGGGATCAGGCTACGGTCTCACACATTCATTCCCATTCATCACAAGCAATCCATAAAGGAAAGGCTCTTGTGGGTGGCCAAGTCAGTATAAGCCCTGTTGAGATGGATGTCTCTGGCCTCGTGACCCCATCTTCTGGTAGTACAATGCTCTCTACTTCCTGACCAGGTCCTACTACTTCAGAGAGGGCATACCTGGATCAATGCCTACTCCATGCATTCCCCAGGGTGTGTCTTGTCTGAGGCATATGCCACACTCTCCACTGGTGTTAGACTGAACTTGGCATTGAGTAAATCTTTGTTAGTCTCACCACTAGCTCAGCTGTCGCTTTGCTGGACAGGCAGATAAATATAATTATCATGGATCCATGTCCCAACTTTCAGGGGAAGATTTAAAATTGAAAATTCAAGTGGGAAGGAAGGTGGGGGGAGGCCACAGAAAATAATGGAAAGTACATCCTAGGCATATACATTGAATGGAGGCTTTTGTTTGGGGGCTGTCAGTAATGATCACCCCAATCACAACATGAGGGAAAAGTCACCCTGTGACATTGCTGAAGAGCAAGTGAGGTCACAGGTCAGCTCCGCCTTTCAGTGCCCGCCTTCGCTGTCAACTCCAGGGCAAACAGTGATGAAATTTATGCTGGTTTCCACAGACCAGTACTCAGGACTGGGAACTCATTTTCTACAGGTGGCATGTTCATTCACATGGACTTTTGCTGTGATGTGATTCCACACATCTCTGTTTATCTCTCTGATCTTGTTGTCATGACACTCCTCATTAGGTGATCCTTTCTAGGCAGCATGGTCAGGAGAGTGTTCTGCCATTTCATCCTTCCTTGCACCAGAGAGTCCCCAAGAAATGGAGGGGGAAAAACAGGCTACTATCATTTTGATATGCCCTGATCCATGGTTGTAGTCATCCATATTGCAGTGAGCATGGGGGGATCTAGACTTTTAAAAAGGTGGATGCAGATGGTGAGAGATATCATTGCATAGAGTACAACAGATGTCTTTTGCTTTTTAAAAAGAAACGAGAAGTTTCACTAAGAAGTAGGGGTCAGAAGCTGGATTATTCTATTTCATATTCAAACAAAAAAATGAAACACTTCTTTGGAATAAGCAAATAGGTGATATCTTATATTATATATAGAGACCCAAGAAATTAAAAATTCTCCAAAGATGTTTCATTCAGCCTTCAGTCATTAGAGTTAAATATTTGTCGTTTTTTCCAGCTGGCCATCTGGACATTGCCTCCAGTTAGTGCCTCCAAAGTGAGAGCCATATCTGAGCTCATGTTTTCTGGGGATATCTTATATTATATATAGAGACCCAAGAAATTAAAAATTCTCCAAAGATGTTTCATTCAGCCTTCAGTCATTAGAGCTTAAATATTTGTCGTTTTTCTCCATCTGGTGTATGGTTGGTCCAAGGGATGAGGTCAGAAAGGTGATTTAAGAACCCCTTCTTCCTGGAAGAAGGGGAGCCATATTGGGGAACATGGACAAAGCACACAGCCTCTGGAACTCTTCCAGGCTCCAGATGCACATGATGCTAAAGTGAGTAAGCTGCTGGAAACTTCTCTAGTTATCTAGCTTGCTGTAATATAGAAGTATTTTCAAAACAGCTTCTATGCTCGAACAGTTTGCTCTGGCTTATTCTTTGATACTTCTCTAACCTGTTGCTTTCCCCAAGCCTAGCCTCTTTAACCAATAACGCTTTCTGCCATAACATACTTGGTGGTAAATGCATTGAGAGGCTTTGGGGTGAACCTTTCTATTCCCTTGGGCTGGCTGATGAAGGGAGGCTAGCACCCTTAAGGTGTACCAGGCTTCTGTACACCAGGAGACACAGGGCCCAGATAACATTTAGTACCCTAGGTGGTGGCACAGTTACCCCAGGCTTGCGGGTATACACCAGGAAGGGGGTCGGCCAGATGTGAGCTGCCCCAGGGGAGGCACTCAGAGGTTAGAAGGTGGTTGAGTGCAGTGAGATTGGTGGCTTATTGGGGGAGCACCCACTACTGGCGTGCCACACTCTCTGCTAGACTTTGTTTTAATTTGTCCACGTTCTTCTGTAGTGGGGGCCCAGAGCTGGACACAGGTCTGCAGATGTGGCCTCATCAGTGCCAAATAGAGTGGAATAATCACTCCCCTGGATCCCCTGGAAATGCTCCTACCAATGCAACCCAGTATGCCATTAGCCTTCTTGGCAACAAGGACACACTGTTGCCTCACATTCAGCTTATTGTCCACTGTAACCTCCAGGTCCTTTTCTGCAGAGCTGCTGCCCAGCCAGTCCGTCCCCAGCCTGTACCGGTGCCTGGGACTGTTCTGTTGGAAGTGCTGGATTTTGACCTCTTCACATCCTTCTAACACAGCTGGAAAAACTGAAATTCATTAGTTTCTTGCTGTCACAGATGTTTCCAGCATCAGACTGTTCTGCAAGCTCTTTCTCAGACTTCTTGAACACACCCACATCCACTTCAAGACACAGCCCTTGGACCCATAGGGTGGAGGTTATCCTAGCATTAACTTGCACCATTTCAGAACTGGAAATTTAAATCCACAGTCTCCCAAGAGATGCAGAACTTAAGTTAGATCCAGCCCGCCTCCCCATCACCTTAACCCTGTCCCTCTCGGCTTATATCAGGCATTGTATAAAGCAGGCTCCTTTCATATTGGCTTGAGACAAGCGGAAAACAAAACTGAAACAGTGTGACTTGATCTTTCC
The DNA here is from genome assembly GCF_052110815.1 of Crocodylus siamensis. NCBI lineage: Eukaryota > Metazoa > Chordata > Crocodylia > Crocodylidae > Crocodylus > Crocodylus siamensis. The sequence goes on from NC_143409.1 coordinate 49,020,295, forward strand.
CTTCTGAATTCAGAGTCTCCACAGAGGTCGGGATAGAGCAGCTGAACTAGCCTACCAAGTCCAGTGGAAAATGTATTTGCAGACAACTCCCCAAGAGGTCTGTCCAGGTAAGCCACCATTGCCTACTGTGGTGGACGCCTTCTAACAGTTTGGGAGAGAAAGGGAAGCAGCCTCCACCCTTTTAGGAGGATCAGAGCTCCAACAGAAGGTAAACCAAGGTTTGGTAGGGAGTGTAGTGTCAGGGGCAAGCATGGGGTGCAAGAAGTGGGGGACAGGCTGTAGGGGAGATGGGGTGGGAGGAGCAGGTACAGGCATGGGGGACAAGAAACAGAGAGATGGGGGATAGGCATCAGGGACAATCAAGGCACAAAGGGGAAGGAATGGTGGGATAGGCATTGTGGGGCAGACATGGAGAGAGAAGAAATAAGTTTCCATGTAGAGAAACTACTTATCAGGTGGTCATCTTAAATTGGAGGTAGTCTTGGATTTGAGTAAATATTGTAAATCATGGTGATGTTTTGGCAAGACCTCCAGAACTACACACTGGAAATTACTGTAGCTACAACCTGGGCTTGGTTCTTTGGCTCTAATGACCAGTATTAGTTCTCCCTGAGGGCCGGTGTTGTGCTCGTTGCCACCCTCTGCCAACCTCACAAGCTCTTGGGCAGTTGTGATTTGAATGACATTTTTAGGATGAAGAAAAGAACAGAGATTGAACATTGGAGGTGGCTTTTATTATTCATGTATGGACATGAGAGACTTACAGGGAAACTCCTGTAGGGAGATCACCATTGCCCCAGCGGATGTTTCTGACCTCAAACCCCATCTTCTTGTATTCCAAGGTCTCCACTTTACAACCAGATCCATCTATTTCAGAGAGGGCGTATCTGGATTGATGCATACTCTGTGCGTTCCCCAGGGTGTGTCTGGACTGAGGCATACTCTACAGGCTTCCGTGATGTTAGATTGATCTTGGCATAGTGCAAAACTTCATCAGTCTCACCACCAGCTTGGCTGCCCCTCTGTTGCGGAGACAGAGAGAGAGAATTATCCCCGGTGCATCTCCTGACTTCCAAGAGGAGATTTAAAATTGAAAATTCAAGTGTGAAAGGCAGGGTGCGGGAAGGCCAAATAGAATAATGGAAACTACATCCTACATGTATACATGAAATGGAGCATCTTCCCCAGAGATCTTCCCATGATAATTGCATGTGGGAGAATTAGGAATTGTCCAGAGAAAGGCAAACAAAATGATCATGGGCCTGGAGCCATTCATATACCCAGGACACACTAGAAAGCCTACAGCTCTTCCATTTGGAAAGTAGAAGGCTGACGTGGCATAGAGAATAGTTGTCTGTACCATCATGAAGCGTGTGGCCCAAGTGGCCAGGGAGGTGTTGCTCACCAAGTCCCAGATATACTAGAAGACTGAGAGGGGACTGAATAGCCGCCTTCAACTCCCTGCAGGGTGGTTCAAAAAAGGGTAGAATTGGACTCTTCTCAGTGGTGGCAGGTGACAGAACAAGCAGCAATGGGCTCAAGTTGTAACAAGGGAGGTTTAGGCAGGATATTAGGAAAAACTCTCACTATTAAAGCACTGGAACAGGTGAAGCAGAGAGGTTGGAGAATCTCTGTCCTTGGAGGTTTTGAAGACGTGCCTCACCAGAGGCATGGCTGGGATGAAATAGCTGGGAGAGGAAGTAGGGCTGGTCCTGCTTTGAGCAGGGGTTTGGATGAAATGACCTTTGAAGTGACTTTCTGTCTGATTGCTTGCCTTTGGGGATCAATCTGATCTTCCTGATTCCTTCTAACCTCTCTCCGCTCCAGGGGAGAACAACCATCTCTCCTTTTGAAGGGGCTTGATATTCTGTTATTCAAACTATCCTTGCTTCTTCATCATTGCTTTCTGTCAGCTCTTCCTGGAACACCTCTCTTCTATTTTATGTTCTTGAAGACTGTTTTAACTCTAAGTCGAAATCTTAACTCATGGGAGTTCATATTAACTTAGGTGTGGAAATGACTGAGTGTGGTGTATTTGAGGCACTATCACGACTCTCAAAAAGGCTTTATTTTGCTTTGTGAATCAGAATGAGACATACATTTAACTGTCATGACTAACGGAGTAATAATGCCAAATCTTTGGACTATTTTGAATATTACCGTCCTTATTCATTGTGATTTTATTTAACTTATGAAGGAGCTAGATGTGAGGCTCCTTGGGCAAGGGGATTAAGAGGATTGTGGCCCAGTGGAAGGCAAGGGATTGAGGCCCAGTTTGGGGGAGTGAGGGCACCAAAAGAGTCCTGAGCCGGGCAGGGAGCCTGGGAGAAAGGTAGGGGCTGGGAGCCCTTCGCAGGGGTGGGTGTTTGGATTATGAGTCCCAGTGTGAAGGCATAGGGATCAAGAGTCCCAACACGAGGCACAAAGATTGTGAACCAGTGTGAGGCAGTGGAGTAATATGGATGCCATCTGTGAGACATGGGACACGGTACAGGCATGGTCAGAACCATGTATATAAGCACTTAGCATCATGGCACTTAAATGGGAATCCTTCCACCTTGTTACCATCCTTTAACTGTATCATCAAAGGCATGGCAGGAAAAGTAGGCGGGTGGTTAGCCCTGAGACAAGTGGACAGGCAAATGATTCAACTGGCCTCGAGACATCCACTTGTTACACTCTCCCACTTGCAGTCTCCACAATTTAAAGGGCTAGGAAGTTCTAATTCAAAGGCTTTGCCCTAACTTTCAGATTCAATATTTAGTGACACCCCTTTCCTCCAAGAATGGGTCCAGTTTTTTTATAGATCAGGCTAAACTGTCAGTGTCGCCATCTGATAGCAATGAGACCCATGCTTTAATTACACACTAGGTGAAAAACCTTTCTTTTCTTCATTTTAAACCTGCTCCCTACATGAGTGTTTTCTTCTATGTGATGATGACCCATGCCTTCTGTACCCCATGTCTTCAACATCCGAGATGCACCCATGCTCACATCTCACCTCTCTCCAGAAATGCCCACTGTACCCTCATTCGGTATGGGGCTGAGCGTGACAGTCTTACCTTTGAGGGCTGCTGCCGTCGGGTCTTTATGATGGTTTCTGGTGAAGAAGGGAGCAAGGCAGGAGTTACTAGTTGAAGAAACAAGCAGCAAGTGCATCGGAAACACGGAGGAGTTAAAGGAATAGCTGAAAGGCAGACTGCATAAAACTAGGACATTACAAGTGAATTTGGAGAGCTGAAAGGACAGCACGAACAGCAGGAGTGTGGAAGATGCAGCCAGAGTACCTTTGTATCTGCATAGGAGGAGGACCATCATAGCAAGGAAGGCCACAGCTCCCAGGGAAACTCCAGCTTTGTACATGGTGATCTCTGTGCTCAAATCCACTGTGCAGTGTGTCTTTTCTAGAGGAAATAATAGATAACAATGATGTTCCCAGGGCAGCCAAGGCACAGGGTTCTGATTTCAGGAACTCCCGTGTGAATCTAAAACCTCCCCCCGCCCCTGAAGGACTCAGAGCCCAGTTCTGAACTTGGTAAGCCCCAAGGTTTCCCCAGGGGCATCAGTGGAATCAGAGTTGGGCCCTGATCTTGGGTCCTGTCACTCCAGAGTGACACCAGCTAAGCCAGGTTGCCCCAGTGTAGCTCTTGGGGATTCTTGTGAATCTGGATTCACCCTCTTGATGTCAGTAGACTTAAGACCTGATTCTAATCTTAGTTACCCCCAATTGATGTCAGCAGAGTTGGGGTGAGGGTCAGCACCCCTCGGTGCCCCATGGTAGAGACCATCCACAAATCAAGGGCTTGCTGATGGCATGGGTCAGGCGTTTCCTTGTTGCACCTCTGAACTGACCCCCACTGAGATCCAGAGCAGCTCTTCCAGATTGATGCTCCCTGTTGAGGCTTCCGTGATGGGATGGTGTCAGGCTGGGATGATCTTCTCGATCATAGCAGCAGGCACCCTGGGTATCAGAGGCCTATGGAGCCATTTTGGAAACTCTTTCTGCCTTGCAATTATGAATATATGTGTAGGTATGTGCAAGTGGGGTGGTGGGAGACAGGGGTCTCTGGGGCTGTGTGAACCTGGGTAGAGGTGTATGCTGTGTTCAGCTCTATATCTGTGTTCAGCTCTATGCACTTCTCCCAGCCTGACTTAGATCTGTAGCCCTGAGCACAGATCTTGAACAGTTAGGGAAACTTTCCAGATACATCCTATATTTGCTTGAAAACTAGTTTTGGAGGCCACCAAATATCTTGATGTCATATCAGTGAGATATGTCTTGGTTTCAAAAAAGCCTTTGATCTGGTATCCCATGATCACCTCTTGGCAAAACTGGCCATTTGTGTCCTTAGGTCCACCACAATCCATTGGCTGGGAAGTTGGCTTCATGGTTGGCCCCAGAGGGTGGTAATTGATGGCAGTCACTCATCATGGTGTCCCGTGACCAGTGGCCAGTGTGCCTTCCAATGGTTACATTAGTTTCTTGTCTTGATCTGCAGCTGAATAATATAATGCTGCTTCTCTTAGCATAATAGCAAAGCATCCAATTTCCCTTGAACTGGCATAAAATGTGCTGTGTTATATGTGATGATTCAAAACACCATATACACCTCTTTTGTGGCCCCCAAGGCTCTGTTCTTGGACCCATATTGTTCAACATCTTCATTAATGATGTGGACATTGGAGTCAGGAGCGGACTGGCCATGTTTGCTCATGGCACCAAACTTTGGGGCAAAGAATCCACACCAGAATATAGATGGGTGATCCAGGCTGACATGGACAGGCTAAGCAAATGGGTGGATGAGAACCTGATGGTGTTTAACAGGAAAAAATGCAAGGTTCTCCACCTTAGGAGGAAAAACCTGCAGCATCCTTATAGGCTCGACAGTGCTACGCTGGCTAGCGCTATAGAAGAAAGAGACTTGGGGGGTCTAATGAACATGAGCCTGCAATGCGATGCTGGAGCTAGTAAACCGACCAAAACGCTGGCTTGCATGCATAGATGCTTCTCAAGCAATTCCCGGGACGTCATTCTCCCCTTGAACTCAGCTTTGGTGATGCCACAGCTGGAGTACTGCATCCAGTTTGGGGCTCCACAATTCAAAAAGGATGTGGAGAAGCTTGAGAGAGTGCAGAGAAGAGCCACGCGCATGATCAGAAATCAGGAAGGCAGACCTTACAACAACAGGCTGAGAGCCATGGGACTCTATAGCATGGATAAGCACAGGCTCAGGGGTGATGTGGTGGCCACCTATAAGTTTATCGGGGTGACCACTAGGATCTGGGGGAATGTTGGTTCACCAGGGCACCCCAAAGGATGACAAAGTTGAACGGTCATAAACTCCTGCAAGACCGTTTCAGGCTGGACATAAGGAAGAATTTCTTTACTGTCTGAGCCCCCAAGGTCTGGAACAGCCTGCCATTGGAGGCGGTTCAAGCACCTACCCTGAACACCTTCAAGAGCAAATTGGATGCTTATCTTGCTGGGATCCTGTGACCCCAGCTGACTTCCTGCCAGCAGATGCATGACAAACAGAACCAAGGAGGTGATACTTCCCCTCTAACGGGTGCTGGTCAGACCACAGCTGGAGTACTGTGTGCAATTTGGGCCGCCGCAATTCAAGAGGGATGTGGATAACCTGGAGAGGATCCAGAGAAGGGCCACTCGTATGGCTAAGGTCTTGCAGGCCAAGCGCTACGAGGAGAGCCTAGAGCACCTGCACCTCTTCAGCCTCCGCAAGAGTAGGTTGAGAGTGGACCTTGTGGCTGCCTATAAATTCATCTTGGGGGGCAGAAGGGAATTGGTGAGGCTCTACTCACCAAGGCGCCTCTGGGGGTTACAAGAAATAATGGCCATAAGCTAGCAGAGAGCAGATTTAGACCGGACATTAGGAGGAACTTCCTCACAGTTAGAGAGGCCAAAGTATGGAATGGGCTCCCAAGGGAGTTGGGGCTCTCCCCTACCCTGGGGGTCTTCAAGAGGAGGTTGGATGGGCATCTGCCTGGGGTTATCTGAACCCATCACTTTCCTGCCTATGCAGGGGGTCAGACTTGGTGATCTATTGAGGTCCCTCCTGACCCTAATATCTCTGAATCTATGAATGTACCAATCATCCCCCAGAACACGCTGTTGTCTGTCTGTATTGGGGCAGACACAGGATTTGGTGAAGGTGTGTGTGGGGAGTGGCAACCTGTGCTGTAGTGGTAGTTCTGCCCCACCTCCAGCCACCCCCTGCCACCTCCCGCATACCCACTCCAGGGGGAATAGAGCAGGGAGGAGGGGGTTCAGTGGTGCACTTCTGGCAACAGCTGGAAACAAAGACCATGTTCCTTGCAGACAGAGCACACACAGCTCTCCACATTCAGTACGCCTTTGTGATGGGGCTAGTATTCACTTTGGATTCAGATTTGGCCAAGTCAGGGGACAGTGATTCAATCTGGTGATTCGTATCAATGTCCTGAAGCATGGAGTCCTGGTCCAGCTCTCTGCTGCAGTGAGCAGGGACTGCTCAAATTGCTGAAGCTCCCTCAATCTTTTCTGAATCGATTTGGAGAACTTGGAATTGATTCAGACGTTTTAATTGGTCCCTTTATTCAAAACGGATTTGGAGATTCAGCCATTGAATGAGGCCAATTCTATTCCTAATTGAATCAGCACACAAAGCTTCGCACAGCCCTAATGTTCAGCTCATTTCAAACAGGCCAAGAGGCGAACGTGCAAATCCAGGCAGGGTGGAATTGAAACCGCATCACCACACACACACACACACACACACTTGGATTCTTGCTCCACCCAAACTTTGAGAGGGGCATTTCTATTCTGGCAGTGCTGAGAGACTCCATAGACTTCATAGATAATTATCATCTTCCTGGTTCTCGGTAATCATTCTTCACTCCACAGGTGCGAGTGCCCGTCTCTTCACTTTTTAATGGCCTCAATCTGCCACTCTTCAGACCAGTCTTTCTTTTCCAACTGTCTGTCACACGTTCCTAGGAAGGTCGTTCTTCCATTCCGCCTCCCTGCAGACTCTTTATCGTGCTAGAGAAAACCAGCTAGTTTTAGACGTGGTCCTGTTAACTCAGGTGTAGAAATAACTTAGAGTGGAGATCTGGAGGTACCATCACAGTGAAGGCCAGAGTGCGACTAAACAATGTACATCTAACTGGAATGACTACAGGACAAATGACATGATATTTCTGTAGTATTTAGACTTTTTTTGCTTAGTTGGTTGGATTTTGTCTTTTAACTTTACAATCTATCACCAATTCTTGATAGGATTATATAAAATGTAATACAAATTCCACTGGCTTGTTTTGGTTTTGACTACTAGTATTAAGCCGAATGCTATAGTGCTAGTCCCCTAGCATATTAGTAAAGGAATATAGGTCCTCTTTAACTGGAGAAAAATGTGTGTCATGCTCTACTGGACGATGTGCCACCCTGTGTGCAGCCACTGTTTCTCAATCCAAGATCCACCCATGAATGATGCATTTGTTTATAGTCTCAGTGGTTACTACCGTTGGTTTCTGTCTGTATGACTTATATAGCACAGAATGATAGAGGACTCGGGCTGGAAGGGACCTCCAAAGGTAATTTCATTCAACTTCCTGTCCAAGGCCGGATCATCCATTTCCAAACCATACTCTAGAAATCCATCACGTAAGCTCTTTGTAAAACTACCGTCAGCCGTGACACCACACAAGACGTAACACCTCCACCTGCCACAGGAAAAGCAGGGGAGCAATGCTAGCCACTGCCTTGCTTCTATATAAATTTGCTAATATGTACTCAAGAGGGCCTTGGTAGAGGTTTTGGTCCACCCACTACACAGGAAGGCAAACATCTCCCTTCCCCCACTCTATTCTATACCAATCTGAATAGCGGGTAAAATGCCTTTCTGATCCCAAAGATTTCCTCCGTCTCACCCTGATGAGAGAGGCAAGACCCTCCAGCCAGGAACCTTTCCAGACAACAAGGTAGTTTGAAGTCTGCCGTTTTAGAAGCCATGAGATGCATTTGCAAATTTAATTTTAAGTCAGGAACTTAAATTTGTAGCTATGAAGCAGGGATGGGTTTCTACCCAGTATTTCTTGAGCCCTACTGGAGAGTCACATGGGGTTCAGAAGCTCAGGGAAGGAGATCACTGCAAATATGTGCCTATATTGCCAAAGCATCTTTCCAATTAAAGGGGCTTCTTAAGACGGATTTGTATAGTGTTTAAATACTTTTAAAAAAGATTATTAAGCCTCATATATGTGAGATCCCAGTAGGAAATATTATGGCAAGGGGAAACCAGCATGGGTTTGTAGCAGGTAGATCATGCCTGACTAATCTAGTCTCTTTTTATGACCAGGTTACAAAACACCTTGACACAGGAGCAGAGGTAGATATCATTTCTTAGACTTCAGGAAGGCCTTTGATACAGGTATCCCACCCCATACTGGTGAACAAGTTAAGAGGCTGTGACTTGGATGATTACACAGTCCAGTGGGTGGCAAATTGGCTAGAGGGTCGAAGCCAGAGAGTGATGGTGGACGGGTCGGTATCTACCTGGAAGGAAGTGGGTAGTGGGGTCCTGCAGGGCTCGGTCCTTGGACCGACACTCTTCAATGTCTTCATCAGTGACTTGGATGAGGGAGTGAAGTGCATCAGCAGATGCACGACAAACAGGTCATCTGAACCCAGCACTCTTTCCTGTCTATGCAGGGGTCGGACTCGATGAAATATTCAGGTCCCTTCTGACCCTAACTTCTATGAATCTATGACCTTCAAACTCAACAATAGCCCCAAACAAGGTGAGTATCACACACTCATGGGTGGATCTAGGTTTTTGAACAAAAGAGGTGTATATGGTGTTTTGCATCATCACATATACCACAGCACATTTTATGCCAGTTCAAGGGAAAAGGATGCTTTGCTATTATGCTAGGAGAAGCAGCATTATAGTATTCAGCTGCAGATCAAAGCAAGAAACTAATGTAACCATTATAATGTACACTGGTTTGCCTGATTATAACATCAAAAAAACACCTACCACCAGCCCTGATACCACACAAGACATCACACCCAGACCTTCCACAGAGAAAGCAGGGGACCATGGCAGAAAATGTCCTGCTCCTGTAAATGTTTGCAAATATGTCCTCAAGGCAGGCAGAGCCCATCCTCTCCACACCCCCGCCTCACCACTGAATCCTGCACTCCCCAGCCAACATCCTCCTCCACACACACTTTTGCAAAACTTTTGAGTTCTCTCCTGTCCATCCCAGTGCCCAGCCAAGCCCCAGTTCACCCCTGGGGTAGGTTAGATCTCCCCTCTAGAGACTCCCAAGATTCCATCTGACACCAGCCACATAGATGGATGGAGGGAGGCCTGTGTCCAGCCTCCATGTGTCTAACCACCATAGCTCCAGGCAGTGACCAGACACGAGACAGCCTTGAGACCAACATATCAGCTGGAAATGCCAGCTCAACCCAACCAGGGACCAGTTCCATTGAAACCTGACAAGAGCCAGTGCCCCCTGCCCCCACCAGGGTGAGTATGGTGCACATATTGGTGGGTCTTGCATTTGGAAAAAGAGAGGTGTAAACTGTGTAGTACATCATCATGTACAACACAACACATAGTTTCTTCCATCTCAAGGCAAAATAATGCATTTCTGTTATGTGGCGGGGGGCGGGCAGCAATATATTTTTCAGATAAGGTTCAAAGCCAGAGAACCAAAGTAACTATTAAAAGGTTCCCTGGTTTGATGCTTTATATGTAAAGTTAAAAAAATGCCCACAACCAACTAGGCAAAAAATAGCAAAATAATCCAAAGATATTGTGTAATTCTCCCTGTCATCATTCCAGTTGAATGTATGTCATTTATTCAGATTCATATGACAAAATCTAGCCTTCTTCAGTGTCTTGATGGTCCTTCTGAAACCTCACTGTCAGTCATTTCTTTACCTGAGTTCCTAGCACCACCCCCAAGTGAAGGTATTTATTTAGAGCAAGGAAAAAAACCAATCTGCAGGGCTGTGAATTAGAAGTGAGACATTGCCAGAAATGACTGAGACAGCAGCATTGCAGGAGCAAGAATATTTTGAGGAGTGGAAGATCAAGACCCTTCGAAAGGAGAGTGGGTTGTTCATACCTATGGCATGGAGTGAAATAAGAAGGAGTCTGGGGTGGGACAATGAGCCACGAAGTCTATGGACTCCCTCAGCGAGGCCTGGATGTAAATGCTGCTGCCCCACCAAGGCATTTGATTTGAGTCCAGATGCACTCAAGGCAGGGTTTCCCCATCCTGGATCTGCCCCCTGACACATATTTCTCATTTCATCCCACTCACCGGTCTGGCTCTGGTTCCTCCCTGTAACGCTCAGAATGGTGCCCTCTCCCAGCCCAGTCCGCTTCCAGTTTATTTGGACACAGCACTGGTAGAGGCCAGAGTCCCGCTCCTCCAGGGCTGAGAGCATCAACGTGGCCTCCCCGAGTTTGCGCTGCTCCGGGGTGGACATCTGGAGCCGCCCCTTGTGGAACGGGTGGTGAGGATTCAGCGTGAAGTCCCCAGCAGCTCCCCAGAACCAGAGCACATATGCTGGCTCCATCTCATGGTTCTCAAAAGTGCATTTCAGGCTCACATTTTTCCCAGCCGTCACATTGAGAGATTTTGGATCCTGAGAGACTCTAAAGGCATCTAGAAAATGAGAGGGACAGACAAAGTCACACCCCAAAACACCCCATGGCAACAAAGTGGGTGAGGCTGGGTGTTTAAAAGGAGTCCTCCCTGCCCCCAGCAATCCCCTCTTTTAATTACCCACCATTTCTGACTGAAAAATAGCCTCCCTCTTCCCCTTCCAACACCTTCATCCATCCATTTCTGTCCACCCCTTCTTTCTCTTTCTGTTCCCAGTTCCTTCAGCTCCTCACAGAAATGTATCCCGCAATTTCTCTGTCCCTCTTCCAGCAGAGCACGCTGAGCGGGCATTGCACAGCAATCTTCCAAACTCTGAAGGGTGATGCTAGAGGGGATGGCAAGAGGGTTTTCTCGGTGGCCATAGGAGACAGGCTAGGAGCAGTGGTCTCAAGCTGCAGTAGGAAACATTTAGGCTGAGGGTGTAAAGGCACTAAAGACTGTCTTACTCTGCAGGTCAGCAGCAAACTTACCTGTTCTCTGGTTCCAGGCATTTCTGTTCATGGTCCGAGCTGCGCGACAGTCATCTTGGATAGCTGCACCATCTTTGTTTGAGTGGAGGAGGAAAAATCACAGATTACCTAGTGAACTCCATAATGAGAAAGGAGAATGTAGCCAGCATGGGCACCTGGGTGGGCCATTGTGGGCTGAACTGCAGTCCAGATTAGTCTGTCTGTATTTCCAGGTCTCAGACTGCCTGCGAGCTGTGTGTAGAGAAAGTGAATGGAGAGACGGCAGTCTGTGAAGGCAGGGAGGGAGAGACATCTGAAGAGGAAGAGAGGATTGAGAGACGAACCCATGGGCAGAGAAGGCCAGAATGCCAAATGGGCAGATGGACACTGCTACAGGATGAACGATGGAAGGAATCAGCTGCATGTAGATGGAGTTGGTAGACAAGGTGAGAAAGAAGATGAACAGGAACAAAGAAGAAAAATCTGGATGAGTGGTTGGGTGGGTGGGTAAGTTGATGGGATGTGTGGGATGGAGGGAGGGCTAGGAGGGCCGTATGGGAAGGGAAGGATGAATGAAATTGCTACAGAATCAAAATAAATGGATTATTTGAGTAGCAAAGAGAAGCAAGGACACTGCCAAGGCTTAGTTGGCTGGATAGATTAGCTATCAAAGGGAAATGGGTGAATAGATGAAAAAGATAAAGGAGAGATTCCAGAGAAGGCAGAGTGGGTGGATAGATAGGAAGAGATGCGAATGCGTAGAGATAGAGGGTTGGATCCTTGTAAACCTGAGCTGACTGTAGGCAGGGAGGGATGGTGAGCTTTAGGTGGATGGAGCTGGGTCCTGAGGACAGTTGGGCAGTGCTCAGGGCAGTGGCAAAGCTTTCCCCACCTACCTGCTCCCCCAGGGAGTAGGAAAAGGGTGATGAGAAGAAGGGTAGAAACCAGTGCTGGCAGCAGCTGCATGCTCCCCACTCTCTGAATGATGCTGCAGGGCTCCTCAGCTCTGCCTTGTCCGTCCCCGGAAGCATCACCCCCCTGGGGAGGGCAGCGGAAAGACGTGTGGTTGGAGCCTCTGCTCTCACTTCAGAAACAGGCAAGAGATGTGGCCGGACAAGGAGGAGGGACTGTGCATTCAAGCGTATGAAGGGTTGTTTATGTGTTTGCAGAGCTGTGCGTAAGGCATCCATCAGCACTGTGCCAGAACACAGCCTCACCTGTGTGTCCTGGCCCCCAGACTCCCTACAGCTGAGAAGCACTCATGGGTTCGCATACTAGAGTATAGGTGGGCATGGATGCATGGATGGGCAGTTGGGGCAAATGGGGACAGATGGATGCATGAAAGGACGGGGGTGGGATGCATAGATGGATGGAGTTTCTGGGGATGGATGCACGCATGCCAAGAGGAGTGTGGGAATGGGTGGGGGGATGAAGGAAGTATATGGTGATGGGAGTATGGCATGTTGGAGGGTTGTGCCATGTCGAGATGTCTGGAGGGAGGAGGCACGTTGGTACTGAAGGAGAAAGCATGCCCCTCCCCCACCGACGTGTTGCTCCTATCACTGCTCACTTCATAGCTGATGGTTGCACCATCCAGCTGGGCCTGTGGCTCTAACTTCCCCCTCTCTCCCTCCCTTCATCATCCAGCAGCTTCTTGCCACACTCACCACCAAGACAGGAGCCACCATCACCCTTGCTTGCTCCTTTAGACAGCAAAATCTTGCAAGGAGTTAGGAGATAATAGGATGACTGCCACTTTTCCATGGGATTGAAAAGGACCCTGCCCTATTCTCCACCCACCCATGACCCACTTCTGATCTATTCACAGATAATAACCACCCATCTATCTGCCCCAGTTTAGCAGCAGCATTTGCCCCTCCTGACATTATATCCATCCTTGGGTCCTCAGTCCCTATGTCTCCCTCTTCTTTCGCTGTGAGTGGCAAGAAGACACTGGCGTGTCTATGCATCCAGCCCTCGTTCTCACAACTGTACGTCATTCTTTGCAAGCTCTTCTTGGCTGTTTTTCATCCAGCTTGGATGGCCTTTGGGGGGACAACAAAGGGCATCGGGGGGAGTGGCAGGCCCCTGGAGCAGGGTACTGGTGCAGCACCATTTCAATCCATCATTGTGTTCAAGTAGGTTTACCAAATCAAGAACTTGGTTTTGTTTTCCAGCAAACTTTTTATCTTTTTTTATGGCTGATATATTAAACCCTTACATTTGAACCCAGCCCTTCGGAGCGGAGCCTGTCAGCAGAGCCAGGGCCAGGTCAAAGAGTTACATGAACATTATGTAATTGGATACTTGTGTAACTGGCCTGGCCGCGTCTCTTGTGTAAAGGACCTGAGGGTTCCAGTAGATGAGATATCCGTATCCACTGTCCTGCTTTAATTTATGATGATCCGCTACATCATCTGCACCTCCTTTTCAAAATGCTAGATTGACCCATGAACATGTGTAAAATGGCTGTGCTGCTCCTGTTTTCAGGAAAACCCTGTTGCGATCCAGGGGTGGTTCAGGGGAGCAGGCAGAGGGGGAGCGGGGTTCAGTGGTGCTCTTCTGCCTACAGCTGGAAACAAAGGCAATGTTCCTTGCAGATAGAGCACATGCAGCTTTCTACATTCAGCCCATTTCAAACAGGCCAAGAAATGCATCTGTGGATCCAGGCAGGGTGGCGTTGCACCCTCGCCCGCTTCCCCCCACTTTTGATTCTTGCTTCACTCCAACTTTGGGAGGGGTAGCAGCATTTCTATTCCGGCAGTGCTGACAGACTCAACAGACTACAGGTCTCATTATCATCTTCCTAGGTCTTGCTAATCTCTCTTCACTCCACAGGGGTGAGTGCCCATCTCTTCTCTCATTAATGGCCTTGGGCTGCCACTACTCAAATCATTCTTTATCCTACAGCTGTCTATCACACAGTCCTAGCAATGTCTTTCTTCCATTTCCCAGCCCTGCAGACTTTTTGTAGCTCTAGGTAAAACCAGCTAAATGCAGACATGGCCCTACTAACTGCAGTGTAGGAACTCAAATGTATGGCTTAACGTAAGCAGAATCTGCTCGATCTCCCAAAAAAATATGCTCACCAAAGCATCTTGCAATGTTACTTTTAATATATCATTCTGCCTTGTGGTCAGGAGCTCTGCTGAAGCCACAGATCAAAGCTTTTATTCATCTACAAATCCAGTGCTCCCCAAGATACAAATATTGTCACCCTAACAAAGACATCACCCCGGGGCCTCCCACAGGGAAAGCAGGGGAACCATGACAGCCAATGTCCTGATCCTATAGAAATTTGCTGATATCAACTCAAGAGGTCCCAGGTAGAGGCCATGATTCCCCTGCTACACAGGAAGGAAACCATCTCCTTTCCCTCCACCTCCCCCCGCCATTCTGTACTAATCTTAACAGGGGTAAAATTCCTTTCTGACCCCAAAGATTGCATCGGTTTGACCCTGAGCAGAACAGCAAGACCCTCCAGCCAGAAACTTCTGGCTTTCTGTTGGAGGCTGGCTCTGGGAGAGGTGGGGAACATTTCCAGACCAAGCTGTAGTTTCAAGCCTGCCATTTTTGAGGCCCTGACATATGTTTGTCAATTTAGTTTTAAGTCAAGAAATTCAATTTGTAGGTGTGAGGAGAGGGGAGCAGTTTCTACCTGGGATCTTTTAAGCCCTACTGGAGAGTCACGTGGGGTTAAGAAGCCCAGGCAAGGAGATTGCTGCAAATATGTTCCCATATTGCCAAGGCAGCCTTCCAATTAAATGGGCTCCTTCAGCTGGATTTGAATAGTGTTTAAAATTCATTAGGAAAAAAATTAAAATGCCTAAAGCAAGACAAACCAAAAACCTAGGTTTGGGTTTAATTAAATAGTTTCTGTGGCCCATGTAGTGGAGTTTAAATTGCCTCTCGTGCAGCCAAATTATAAAGCCACGTGTTTTGCAATGGACTGATTTGGGGTCTGGGTGCAAGGGAGTGCTTGGGTGCATGCCTATACCTGTATTGGGCCCATGGTATGCGGTTCAGGCTTGCTTTTGTTTCCAGTATCTAAGTGTGCATTTATTTTTTTGCCTCTGTGAGTTTTTATAGACTTTCTGTTTCACAATCTCCCTCGCACCTGCCCGTACTTTCCTTTTTCTCCTTCTCTACCCAGCCAAAGTCCTCCTCCACAGACCTGCAGCAAAACCTGTGAGTTCTTTGCTGTTCTCCGCCTGCCTGCCCAGACCAGCCCAGATCCCTGCCCCAGTTCTCCCCACAGTCAACCCCTGGGCTGGGTGAGATCTCCTCCCTGGAGACCCCCAAGCTGCCCGCTGACTCCAGCAAGATAGCTGAGCAGAGTGAGGCCTGTTTCCTGCCTCTGTACAGGGAGGAAGGGCCTGGGCCATGCCTGTGACCACATTTCTCAGCTCCAGGCAGTGGCCAGACATGAAACAGCCGCAAGAGCAAAATGTGAGCAGAAAACACTACGTCAGCCTCACCAAGCACATATTTACTTCAAACCCAACTACAGCCTCCAACGGTGTGAGTATGACACGCACATGGGTAGGTCATGGATTTTGAGCAAGAGGTGTGCATGGTGTTTTGCAGCATCACATATAACACAACACATTTTATGCCAGTTCAAGAAACTGGATACTTTACTCTTGTTTGGGGGATGCAGCATTATAGTATTCAGCTGAAGATCAAAGCAGGAAATCAACGTACTTATTGAAAGGTGTGCTGGTTTGCTAAATTATAACATTTAAAAACTACTGTCAGCTCTGACACGACACAGAAAATCACACCCAGACTTTCCACAGAGAAAGCTGGGGAACCAAAGCAGAAAATGTCCTGCTGCTGTAAACATCTGTTAATATATCTTCGAGACAGGCAGAGCCCATGCCCCTCCCAACTACAGAGGAGGCAAACCTTCCCCCAAAGTCTGCACCAATTTGGCCGGGGGGCAAATTCCTTCCTGACCCCAACGAGTGCTGTGCTGTGACCCTCAGCAGAGGGGCAAGACCCTCCAGCCAGGATCCTCTCGGCTTTAAGTTGCAGTGGGCTATGGGAGATGCCAGGAACCTTTCCAGACAGAGAGTTAGTTTGAAGGCTGCTGTTTTGGAGGCCATCAGATGCTTTTACAAGTTGAATATTCATTCAGAAAATTAAATGTGTAGTGGGGGGGAGCGGGGCAGGGATTCTACCTGGAACCTCTTGAGCCCCAGTGGAGAGTCGTGTGGGGTTAAGGGCCCCAGGGAAGATCCCTACAAGTACATTGCCATGTTTCCAAAGCACTCTTCTAATCAAATGGGCTCAAGCAGCTTGATTTTAATATTGCTTAATCTATATTGGGAAAAAAAAATAAAATCAACTGCCTAAAACAAGATAACCCCTCCTCTCCTCCCCACCCCGCCTGTCTTCCAGACTTTGGTTCCATGATCCAATATTGACTTTATCCAAAGTAGTGGGGTTGCCCCTTTTGCAGCCAAACTATTAAGCCAAATGCTGCCACAGTCTGATTTGGGGTCTGGGTCCATGGGTATGTACACGTGTGTGCATGTATCTGTATTGGGTCCATGTATCTCTGGGCAAGTCTTGCCTGGGGCTCTGGTCCCTAGATGTGCATTTGTTTCTTGCCTCTCTGAGTACTTATAGCCTTTCTCTTTCACACTTTCCTCCAACGCTCACAAATAACTCTCTCTTTTTCTCCCTCTCTATCTGTAATTCTCCAGCCAACGTCCTGCTCCACTCACACATCAGCAAAACTTTGCATTTCTCTTCTGTCCACCCCAGTGCCCAGCCAAGCCCCAGGTCCCTGCCCTGGCTCTCCCCACAGTGATCCCCTGGCATGGGTGAGATCTCTTTTCTGGAGAACCCAAAGTTTCCACCTGACACCAGCAACATAGATGAATGGAGGGAGGCCTGTTTCCTGCCTCCATGCAGAGAGGAAGTGCAGGGACCATGCATCTAACCACCTTAGCTCCAGGCAGTGACCAGACAGGAGACAGCTTTGAGACCAACATGCCACCTGGAAATGCCACCTCGAACCAACTATGGCCCAGTCCATTTCAAACCTCACAACATCCGCGTCCCCTGCACTCCGCGGGTTAGTGTGATGCATGCATTTGCGGGTCTAAAATTTGGAAAGGGAGGACTGTAAATGGTGTAGTACCTCATCATATGTAACACAGCACATACGTCATTCCCGTTCAAGGGAAACCAGGTATTTGCTGCTTTGCAAGGAGGAGAGGGGGGCACCACTATATTATTCAGCTGAAGATCAAAGAAAAAAATGGTGTAACTATTGAAAGGTGCACTTGCCTGCTACATTAAAGATAAAGTTAAAAGGGAAAAAACACCACCAGCTAGGGAAAAATAGTGTAAATAATCCATAGATATTGTGTCATTCATGCTGTAGTCATTGCAGCTAAATGGCCAAGGACTGAAACATTGCAGGAGAAAGGATAGTTTGAAGGGTGGAAGATGAAGACTCCCCAAAAGCAGAGAAGGGGCTTCACACATATGGGGTGGAGAGAGATTAGCAGAAAACAGGGGCAGGATAATGAGCCATTAAATCAGACTCCCTCGGCAGTGCCCGGATATAAGTGCCGCTGCCCCTCCTAGGTAGTTGATGTCACTCCAGCACAACATGAAGTGCGGGTGCAACTGCAGCACTGCCTCACTCCTGGATTTGCCTCTGGACACACACATATTCCTGATTTAATCCCACTGAGTGATTCCTCCCTGGAAGTCTCAGCAGGGTGCCCTCTCCCAGCCCAATCTGATCCTCCAGTTCAACACAGGAGTGGGAAAGGCCAGAGCCATGTTTCTCTAGGCCTGAGATTGTTAGTCTGGCCTCCCCGTGCTTCTGCTGCTCCAGGTTGGACGTCTTGATCCACCCCTTGTAGAATGGGTGGTGAAATCCCAGTGTTATGCCCCCATTCCCCAAGAGCCAGATCACACTTGCTGTGCTCCTGCTGCAGATCGGGAAGGTACATCTCAGGGTCATGTTCTCTCCATCTGCCACTTTGACAGATTGGGGCTGCTGGGAGATGGAAACCTTTGGGGGAATGACAGAGAGACAGCCAGTGTCACACACGCGGAAGACCTCATGGGAACCGGGTAGGTACGGCTTCGTAATGTACAAGGTTTTCTCTCCCACAGAAATCCAGTGTGCCCAGTTAATTCCCCACCTCTCCTGATTGAACAACAGTCTCCCTCTTCCCCTTCCATCACCTGAATCCAGCTGTCTTCCATCTCTTTCTGGCTGCCTCTCCTTTTCACTTTCATTACTAGCTACTTGGGCTTTTAGAGAAATCTGTCTTTCTCTCCTCAATTTCTTTATCTCTTTTTCCCTGCACTAAGGACAGGCTAAAAGAACTGGAGAGGACAGGACTCGGGATGATCCTGCCTTGAGTAGGGGACTGGACTGCATGTGACGTTGTGAGGTCAGTTCCAGCCCAACTTTCCGATGATCCTACACAATACTGCAGGGATCGCATGTCATAGCAATAAAGGGAAGTGATTCTTCCTTTCTATTCATCAATGGGAGGCCTCTCCTAGAGGCCTGTATCCAGTTTTAGGCCCCATCCTGTAAGAAAGATGTGGACACATTGGAAAGAGTCCATCAGAGAATGACAAAATGATGAGGGCCCTGGGAAAGGCTGAAAGAATGAGTTTTCTTTCATCCGGAGCAGAGAGCACTGAGTGGGGATTGCACAGCACTCTTCTAATCTCTGATGGGTGATGTTAGAGAGGATGGCAAAGGGGTTTCCTCTGCATCCAGAGGACAGGCTAGGAGCAATGGTCTCAAGCTGCAGTGGGGGACATTTAGGCTGAAGGTGACGGCACTAATGAATACATTACCCCCCCACCAGGTCAGCAGCAAACTTGCCTCCTTTCTGCCTCCGGGTACTTCTGTCCAGGGCCAAAGCTGTGTGGCATCTGACTTGGATTCCTGCACCAGGTGTGTTTAAGTGGAGGGGGAGAAACTGCAGGTTACTAAGTGAACTCCATAATGGCAAGGAACAATTCAGTCATCACAGGCACCCAGGCGGGTCATTCTGAGCTGAAATGCAGTCTAGATTAGTCTGTCCATGTATTATCATTTCTCAACCTGCTGGAAAGGCATGGGGGGAGAAACTGAATGAAGAATAGGGAATTTGTGGAGGAATGGAGGGAGACGCATGTGAAGAGGAAAAGAGGATTAATAGACGAGCTCATGGGGAAAGAGGACCAGAATACCAAATGGCAGATGGACATTGCCATGAGATGAGTAATGGAAGGAATCAGGTTGATCTATAATGGACTTGCAGATATGGAGGGAAAGGGAAGTGAACTGAGCAACGTGGGTGGGTGGGTGGGTAGGGAGGAAGTGTGGGGATGTA
The DNA here is from genome assembly GCF_052110815.1 of Crocodylus siamensis. Classification (NCBI taxonomy): domain Eukaryota; kingdom Metazoa; phylum Chordata; order Crocodylia; family Crocodylidae; genus Crocodylus; species Crocodylus siamensis. Next base: position 49,039,793 of record NC_143409.1, read on the forward strand.
TGGAGGACTGGATGGGGTGTGTCAGAAGGGAAGGATGGAAGGGATGAGATATGTAGCACTTTTCCCTTGAGAGGAGAACTGGACAGATGGATAGATTGACTGCAGCTAAACAGGCTCCAGAGGGACAAGGAAAATAGAGAAATGGTGCCTAGAGTGTATAAGTACAGCATGGAGAAGTGGATGGGAGGAAAGGAGGAAAGTATGGGTGGATGGATGGGAAGTATGGGGATGAACGTCGTTAGGCCTGGATGGAGGAAATGAAAAGCAAGGGAGGGGGCATATGGAAATAGCTGGAGGAGGACGGAGGCATGTTGGGGTTCTAGGACAATGGACGGCCCCACCAACAATTTGCTTCTGTAGGCTCTCACCTTATAACTGATGGTTTCCCCATCAACCTAGCCCCGTGACTCTTAACTTCCCCCTGTCTCCCCCACTTCATTATCCAGCAGCTTCCTGCCATGCTCACCACCAAGGCAGGAGCCAGCATCACCCTTACCTGCGTCTTCGACTGCTCCAATGGGCTCATTCCAGGACTGATCTGGGCCTGGACTGTCAGCAAAGCATCATACTAGACCACATTCGCCTATGACTTCAATCCAGCTCCTGTTTTATTTTTAATTATCCCACGAAATCAGTTAATGTGTCCCCAGTGGTTGCCTTTATTAAGGGAACTTTATACTTTTTTTGTGATGGGCCTAAGCCCATGACCCCATGGTGTGTCAAATAGGTTTGCGTCACAGGGAACAGCGGATGCTGGAAGTAAAAGTGAACTGGGTGTGACCAGGATTTGCTGACTCTTCCTGTCACTTGAGAGCTGCCAGTATTTAAGGTCTAGGAAGTTCTCATTCAGAGGCAGTTTCCCTAACTCCTGTGCTCAATGGCTACAGGTACCTTTTTAACGAAGAATGTGTCCAATCCCTCTCTTAATCGCACTAGACTCTCAGCTTCCTCTACATTTAGTGACAATGAGACCCCCACGTTAAGGATACACTGGTAAAAATGAATTTCCTTGTGTTCATTTTAAACCTACAACCGAGCAGTTCCATGGTGGGACCCCTACTTCTTGTACTGGGAGAGATAGTATAGAATAAATCCCTACTGACTTGCTCTTCACTGTTTAATATTTAGTCCGCCTTTCCCATTTTCCTCCCTCAAGTGTTTATTCCCCTAAACTGAATAGGGCCTGGCCTCATTAGTCTTTCTTGAAATGGAAGCCCTCCATGGCACTCAAGACCCTTGTTGCCCTTCCTGGGACTTCTCTAGTTCTCCTAGATCCTTTTGGAGGTGTGCAGACCAGAACTGGGCACAGTCTTCAAGCTATGGATGCAGCATGGATTTAAAAGGGGACATCATGATAATTTCATATTGATTTATCCATACTTAGAGTGTTGGTTGGCTCTTGAAGGCCTGGACCATCACAGCTACAACATCATTCCTAGGCCCGCAGTGTGTTCGTAATGCTCCTAGTTAATTTTTAATTTGAGAGAACTATGTGTTGTGCTGCACTACACCAGGCACTACACTATCAACACCCCGCTTTTTAAAATCTTGGATTTGCCCATGTCCAAGTCAGTACTTTTCTCAAAATCTGCCCTCATCTGGGAATTTCTTCTAGTCACCAGCTGCTTCTGGGAAAGCTTTCTTTTTGGGGAGTATAGATAGTACCCCATAAATACCTTTCTCCCTCTTGGAGACATGCAGTTATGGGGATCCATGAAAGCCACTACTACGTAGCAATCCGTGGTAACGTCTGAAGTGGCTAAGATCTCCCGAATTTGACAAAAATGCCAAAGTGCACAAAGATAAAAATACAAATGCCATTTTTGTCATATATGGCTGTCAATCACTGTTATTTTTAATATATATACCTATTTTATATATACCTAAAAATCACAATGAGAACAGTACTCCTCAAATCCTTACTATATCGTTTCGCCCCCCAAAAAACCTTTGTGAAAGAAGTGTGTGTGTGTGTGTGTGTGTCTGTGTGTGTGTGTTGAGAACGAGCTATGTCTGGTGTGCTAGAACCTTTCCCTTGAAACAAGAGACCTTTCTTCTTCGTGACAGTGTCTCTCCTGCACAGGCCATTCCATACATATATTTGTCCTCTTTTTTCCCTGGGTTGGAAAACACCATTTATTACAACAATTTTCGATAACCAGTATTTTTTTGGAGCCTTCAGTTTCTGAATAAGTGAAGGGAAGAGTGTGGATCAGATACCTAACTGGCATCAAGTAGCCCCACTGAAGGCAGCAGAGCTGAATAACACCATAGTTTCATAGTTTCTAGGGTCGGAAGAGACCTGAGCAGATGATCTAGTCCGAACCTCTGCCATGGCAGGAAACAATACTGGGGAAAAACAACCCCAGCAAGATGTTCATCCAACCTCTTCTTCAAAACCCCCAGGGTAAGAGCCAGGACCACCTCTCTTGGAAGTTGGTTCCAGACCGTAGCCGCCCTGACCGTGAAGTAGCGCTTCCTGATATCTAGCCTAAACCTTCCCTCTCCCAGCTTGTGACCACTATTCCTGGTCACTCCTGGCAGTGCACGGGGGAACAGTGACTCCCCCAATGCCCACTGATCCCCCCTGACTAGTTTGTAACAGGCCACTAGATCCCCCTCAGCCTTCTCTTTTGGAGGCTGAACAGGTTCAGGTCCCGTAGCCTCTCCTCATAGGGCCTGCCCTGCTGTCCCTGATAATGTGAGTGGCCCTCCTCTGGACCCTCTCGATGCTGTTCACATCTGGGAGGAGATGTTCCAAACCTAACAAGAAAAGCATCCATGGTCTTCCCAAACTTCCACCAGGTGTGGAGATGCTCAACAAAAGGTGCTGAGGACTTCAGGCCATTTTCTACCTTTCATTTTCTCCAGATGCTTGAGTTGCTTGGAGTCAGTGATGGACGTGGACTCCCACAGACCGTTTTGCTGATACAAGAGTGTGACTGGTTACACCATGGGGTCAACACAGAGAATACTGGGAGGGACATGATAGAGGTCTCTCAAATCACTGCACCAAGCAAAGAGGGAAGTATTGTTCACCAAGTCCAAGAATATTCAGGGTGCCCACTTAAATTAGCGGGTGATAAGTTTAAAACTAAACAAGAAGAAAAAGTCATTGTGCACTTCATAGTCAACAGGTGTACCTATTGCCATAGGAGGTGGTGGAGAGAGGGAGCACATCCAGGTTCAACAAGAGGCTGGATACATTCATGAAGGATAGATCTATTAATTGCTGTTTGACAAAATGGATGGAAATGTTTCCTGTGGCACCTCTAACCCAATGAATGGTGAGATATTGAGTTCAATACTCTCTCTGTATAGCATGCACTTCTGTCACCACCAGAGACACAATATTGGGTTCTATGCACCACTAGTCAGACCCAGAGGGCTACTAACTTACTTCTTCTGTTTTTAAATAAGCCCTGGGTTGATCACGTGACACAGAGAATCTCACCCGAACCTGCCCCAGGTAAAGCAAGGGGACTACAGCAGCCTACACCCTGCTTCTGTAAAAGGTTTTTAATGTCTGCTCAAGAGATTCCAGGTAAAGACCATGCCTTTTACAAAGGAAGCCAACCACCCACCCTCCAGGATTATACCAATCTGAGCAGGGGGTAAAATTCCTTCCTGACCACAAAGAGGGCAGTTCATCAGACCCTGACTGGAGCAGCAAGACCCTCTAGCTAGGAATCCCTGGTTTGAGTCCCAACAGAAGCAATGGTGCAGCCCAGTCACCGCCCCTCTGTTGGCTGCTGCCAATACCCAATGCCTCTGAAGAAGATTTAAAAACACCCATAAATATTTAGGAGAAATAGGGACAAGGGGGCAGTCAATGAAGAGGCATGGAGAGGGCAACCAGCATTTTCTTACTTATCTGTATACTTCATTAGTGAACCCTGTTCAAGAAGAGGAAACATGCCAAATCTTTCTCTGCCTCTCTGGCCTCACAGGCCTTGGAGATGAGGACCATCTCCCCCGAGCCCAGCTATATTTACCTTGAGCGTCTAAATCAGGGGTCTACAGACCCTCACCCACAAGGTAATTTTCTCCTGACTTCTGAGTCCAGACCTACCACAGTTATGACCAAGAGGCTGTGGCAAGCTTCCCTGATCTGTTATCTCTGGTTTTCTAGGTCCTGACTCCAGATTCAGCTCCATTCTTGAGCTCTTGCTTTGGATTGCCCCTTCGAGCTGATTTCTGATTGCAGGATCCTGCCCCGGGCCTGTGTTATCAACTCAGTGCCTGGATTTCCTTTGGAATCTGGTCTTTAAGCTCCTAAACCCTGACTGAGCCCCTTGGTCCTGTCCATCCTTGGTGGACTAACTACTAGACCAAGACATTTCTTACCTGGCCCTTAAAATCCTTATCAGAAAAATTACCAGGCTTCTCATCTTCACCTCATACTTTTGACCCAATCAGAGTATGTCATGAAGACCTCACACTCTCTGTCCCCAGAGGTGAACTTCACCTGTGTCCAGGACTGGATCCATTGCAGTGGAGATGTCTCACCTCTCTTTGATGCCTCCTACTCCCAAAATTTAAAACCAGCTGCGTAGGAGTGGGAGCAGCATTTCTACTCCAGCAGTGCTGACATAGTATATTGACTTCATGACTCATTCTCCTCTCCCTCTTTCCTGATAATCTCTTGCCACTCGATCAGGTAGAATGTCCCTCTCTTATTCTGAAGGGCCTTAATCTTCTACTGTTGAAACTATCCTTCTTGTTGCAATGTTGCTCTCTTACCCACGCCTAATCGTCTCTCCCTTTTCATTGCCAGCCCTGAAGACTGGTTTTTAGTTCTAGCTAAAAACCTCCATGCAGCAGCGGTTACATAGCGAAAGGTGTAGGAATGACTGACAGGAAAATATGGGAAGTGTTGTCAAGGTGGTCAAGAAAGTGGGATTTTGTATTATGAAACTGAATAAGAGATCAACATTTCACTATAACAACTATAGGTCTACACCCCATCCATCCCATACACACCCCATCACCTTCCGAAGAAAATGCTTCCATTCATGTCTCCATCCATTTATACATATCCCCTCCATCCCTATATCTATTCAACCCCACTTATCCTATCCGTCCATTCGTTCTTCCATCCATTGGTTCTTCAATCCATCAGTACTTCAATCCATCCCCACTTGGCCCCTCCAACCATCCCAACTTATCCCCTCCATCCATCTTCAAGGGCCCACACTTGAACTTTAGACTTTTCCACACAGACAAGTTTGCTTTGCAGACCTGCTTGTCCATATACAAGGGTGACAAAATGGGCTGGATGCCAAAGTGGTGATTATCATTCCAGCTTTAATGTAGGAACATGTGCAAAATGCATGACTGGTGCCCTGTTCTGGAATGTGGCTGGTAGTAGGATGAGGCATCAGGGCTGGGAATACAGGATCCTTTGCCTGGCACTGAGATATGGCTGGCTTTGAGCTGGGGAATTGGGGCTGGGGATACAAGGACAATATGGACTCCCAGTAACAGCACTGGGATATGTCTTGCTGCAAGGGTTAAACAAGGTGTCCTTCTCCAACTGTGAGATGTGGCTTCCTCTTGGGTGGAGCAGAGCCAAAAACAGTTGTTCCACATGGTGATGTTGTCTGAGAGATCATGGCAAGCTGGGCAGGGAAGCCGCATGCTGACATGTTACCTCTTTGTGGCAGGAGGCTGAAGATGATGGCCAGGGACAGAACGATAGCGAAGAGCAGGGAGATGACAGCCCGGTAGTATAGTGGACCTTGGTTGGGACATAGAGAGCAGTCCTCTGAAACGAGCTCTGAAGGAGAGAGAGACTAGGATTACCACCCTGTAGCCCAAAGGGAGTCAATGAACCATGGAGAAGTCCTGCTGCAGCTTGGTCAGCCCCGTCCAAGCCATCCCAAGCAAACCTATCATCTAACCTCTTAGGGAAACCATGTTAACACTGACATCGAAGAAGACATCATATCCGAATCTGCCACAGGGAAAGCAAATGGACCACAGCAGGCAATGCCCTGCTGCTTTACATTTTTTTATATAAACACTCAGAAGATCCCAGGGAGATACCACGTGCCCCACTACAGAGTCCCCAGTCATCCCCAGTCTGTATCAATCTGAAGAAGTCAGAAATGTCTTTCCTGACCCCAAAGACTGCAATGGGCTCACCTTGAGCAGAAGTGCCAGACCCTCTAGTAAGGAACCTCTGACATGTTGTTTGAGCCCGGCCCTGGGAGAAGTGCAGAATCTGTCCACACAAAGAAGTCGTTTGAAGTTTGCCATTTTTGAAGCTGTGAGATGCACTGGCAAATTTAATATTAATTCAAGAAACTATATATGCACTGGGGTGGGGCATGGTTTCTTTCTAGGATGTCTTGAGCCCTACTGCAGAGTCACATAAGATTAAGAAAGCCAAGGAAGAAGATTACTACATATATGCTCCAATATTGCCAAAGCAGGGCTCCAATCAAATGGGCTCATTCCAATACATTCAAATAGTGCTTAACATTCATTGGGAAAAACTAACATGCCTAAAACAAGAGAAACAAAAAACCTGAGTTCAGATTCAGTTAAATCGTTTATGTGAAACCACCTAATGGAACAAGGGGGCATGCGTGCGTGCATGCCTGTGTGCGTGCATGTGTGTGTGTGTGTGATCCCTACCCTGGTTCTCCCCAAAGTGAGCGCCTGGGATGAGGAAGATCTCTCCTCTGTTGAGCCCCAAGCTCCAAGCTTATTCCAGCAAGATACATACATGGAGAGAAGCCTGTTTCCTGCCTCCATGAAGAGAGAATGTGCCGGGCCATGCGCTTAACTATTTTCCTCAGTTTCAGACAGTGACCAGACATGAGAGAGCCCTGAGAGCAACACACCAGCTGGAAACACGCCCTCAGTTTGTTTCTGTTTAAGAGGAACCAGATGCTCTGCCATTATGCCAGGAGGGGCCTTCATATACTACACTTGATCTGAGCCTTCAGGAGGCCCAAAACAAAAATCAGTGTAGCTACTGAAAGGTACATTGCCTTTCTAGATTACATGTAAAGTTTAAAAAAGAAAAACCACCACTAACCAAGCAAGAAATGGGGAAAGTAATCCAAACACCTGGTGTCATTCATCCTCTAGTCATGCCAGTTAAATGTATGTCTGTTCTTCAGATTCACAAAAGAAAATCTAGACCTCTTCACTGTCTTGACAGTCCCTGCAATTCTCCAGTGTCTATGATTTTTATACCCGAGTTCATATAACCACCCCAAGAGAAGGCTTTTAGCTAGACATAAAAAAACAGACTGCAGAACTGTGCAACAGAAGTTCGACATTGCCCAAAAATGGCTGAAGACAGCCACATTGCAGGAGGAAGGATAATTCGAAGACAGGAAGATCAAGACCCTTCAAAAGAAGAGAGGGGTATTTGCACCTATGGAGTGGAGCCAACTTACTATGGAACTGGGGCAGGATAGTGAGCAATGAAGTCAATGGACCTTTTCAGCAATACTTGGATATAAACGCCACTGCCCCACCACACAGTTGGTTTCAATCCAGCACAACTAAAAGAAGGGGTGCAACTGTACAACTGCCCCGATCCTGGATCTGCCTCCTGACACATTCCTCATTTAATCCCACTCACCGGTCTGACTCTGCTTCCTCCCCGTAACGCTCAGCATGGTGCCCTCTCCCAGCCCAATTCTGAACTTGGTAAACCCAAAGTTTCCCCAGGGGGCATCAATGGAATCAGAATTGGGTCCTGATCTTGGCTCCTGTCACTCTGGGTAAATCCAGAGTGACACCAGCTAAGCCAGGTTGACCCACTGTAGCTCTTGGGGTTTCTTGTGAATCTGGATTCCCTCTCTTGATGTCTGTAGACTTAAGACCTGATTCTAATCTCAGTGACCCCCAATTGATGTCAGCAGAGTTGGGGTGAGGGTCAGCACCCCTCGGTGCCCCATGGTAGAGACCATCCACAGATCAAGGGCTTGCTGATGGCATGGGTCAGGAGTTGCCTTGTTGCACCTCTGAACCTACCCCAACTGAGATCCACAGCAGCTCTTCCAGATTGATGCTCCCTGTTGAGGTTTCCGTGATGGGATGATGTCGAGCTGGAATGATCTTCTTGATCATAGAAGCAGGCACCCTGGGTATCAGAGGCCTATGGAGCCATTTGGGGACTCTTTCTGCTTTTCAATTATGAATATATATGTGTGTATGTGCAAGTGGGGTTGTGGTGGGAGACAGGGGTCTCTGGGGCTGTGTGAACCTGGGTAGAGGTGTATGCTGTGTTCAGCTCTATATCTGTGTTCAGCTCTATGCACTTCTCCCAGCCTGACTTAGATCTGTAGCCCTGAGCACAGATCTTGAACAGTTGGGAAGCATCCTTCCAATTAAAAGGGCTTCCTCAGATGGATTTGAATGGTGTTTAAATACTTTAAAAAAAATTATTTAGTCCCATATATGTGAGATCCCAGCAGAAACCATTATGCCAAGGGGAAACCAGTATGGGTTTGTAGCAGGTAGATCATGCCTGACTCATCTAGTCTCTTTTCATAACCAGGTTTCAAAACACATTGACACAGGAGCGGGTAGATATCATTTCTTAGACTTCAGGAAGGCCTTCGATACGGTATCCCACCACATACTGGTGAACAAGTTAAGCAGCTGTGACTTGGGTGATTACACAGTACAGTGGGTGGCAGTTGGCTAGAGGGTCATACCCAGAGAGTGGTGGTGGATGGGTCAGTATCTACCTGGAAGGGAGTGGGCACTGGTGTCCTGCAGGGCTTGGTCCTTGGACCGATACTCTTGAATGTCTCCATCAGTGACTTGGACGAGGGAGTGAAGTGTACTCTGTCTAAGGTTGCTGAAGATACAAAGCTGTGGGAAGAATTGGATACAGTGGAGGGCAGGGAACAACTACAGGGAGACCTGGACAGGTTGGACAAATGGGCAGAAAAAAACAGAATGCGATTTGACATGGAGAAATGCAAAGTGCTGCATCTAGGGAGGAAAAATGCCCAGCACACCTACTGCCTGGGAAATGACCTACTCGGCAGCACAGAAGCGGAAAGGGATCACGGATTCCTAGTGGACTCCAAGATGAACACAAGTCGTCAGTGTGACAAGTCATCAGCAAAGCTAACGGCACTTTATCGTGCCTCAGCAGATGCATGACAAACAGGTCATCTGAACCCAGCACTCTTTCCTGTCTATGCAGGGGGTCGGACTCGATGATCTATTGAGGTGCCTTCCGACCCTAACTTCTATGAATCTATGAACTTCAAACTCAACAGTAGTCCCAAAGAAGGTGAGTATCACACACACATGGGTGGATCTAGGTTTTTGAACAAAAGAGGTGTATATGGTGTTTTGCATCATAACATATAAAACGGCACATTTTATGCTAGTTCAAGGGAAAATGGATGCTTTGCTATTATGCTAGGAGAAGCAGCATTATATTATTCAGCTGAAGATGAAGGCAAGAAACTAATGTAACGATTGAAAGGTACACTGGTTTGCTAGATTATAACATTAAAAAAACACCTACCACCAGCCCTGATACCACACAAGACATCACACTCAGACCTTCCACACAGAAAGCAGGGGACCATGGCAGAAAATGTCCTGCTCCTGTAAAAGTTTGCAAATATGTCCTCGAGGCAGGCAGAGCCCATCCTCTCCACACACACCCCTCTCCCAAACACTTAATCCTGCACTCCCCAGCCAACATCCTCCTCCACACACACTTTAGAGAATCCTAAGTTTCCATCTGACACCAGCCACACAGATGGATGGAGGGAGGCCTGTTTCCAGCCTCCATGTGCCTAACCACCTTAGCTGCAGTCAGTGACCAGACACGAGACTCGAGACCAACATACCAGCTGGAAATGCAACTTTAACCCAACGAGGGACCAGTTCCATTGAAACCTGAGAAGAGCCAGCCCCCCGACCCCGCCTCGCCAGGGTGAGTATGGTGCACCTATTGGTGGGTGTAGCATTTGGAAAAAGAGAGGTGTAAACTGTGTAGTATACCATTACGTATAACTAAATACTTTTCTGTTATGTAGAGGAAGGTGGGGGGGCAGGAATATATCTTTCAGATAAGGTTCTAAGCCAAAAAACCAAAGTAACTATTAAAAGGTTCCCTGGTTTGATGCTTTATATGTAAAGTTAAAAAAACACCCACAACCAACTAGGCAAAGAAGAGCAAAATAATCCAAAGATATTGTGTAATTCTCCCTGTCATCATTCCAGTTGAATGTATGTCATTTATTCAGATTCATATGACAAAATCTAGCCTTCTTCGGTGTTTTGATGTTCCCTCTGAAACCTCACTGTCAGGCATTTCCTAGGACCACCCCCAAATGAAGGTATTTATTTAGAGCAAGGAAAAAACCAATCTGCAGGGCTGTGAATTACAAGTGAGACATTGCCAGAAACGGCTCAAACAGCAGCATTGCAGGAGCAAGAATACTTTAAGGAGTGGAAGATCAAGACCCTTCAAAAGGAGAGTGGGTTAGTGATACCTATGGCATGGAGTGAAATAAGAAGGAGTCTGGGGCAGGATAATGAGCCGTGAAGTCTATGGACTCCCCCAGCGAGGCCTGGATGTAAATGCTGCTGCCCCACCAAAGCATTTGATTTGAGTCTAGATGCATTCAAGGCAGGGTGCACATGCATTAGTGCCCCCATCTTCGATCTGCCTCCTGACACACATTCCTCATTTAATCCCACTCACCGGTCTGGCTCTGGTTCCTCCCCGTAATACTCAGCATGGTGCCCTCTCCCAGCCCGATCTGCTCCCAGTTTATTTGGACACAGCACTGGTAGAGTCCAGAGTCCCGCTCCTCCAGGGCTGAGAGCATCACCGTGGCCTCCCCGAGCTTGTGCTGCTCCGGGGTGGACATGTGGAGCCGCCCCTTGTGGGACGGGTGGTGAGGATTCAGCGCGAAGTCCCCAACAGCTCCCCACAACCAGAGCACTTTTGCTCGCTCCATCTCATGGTTCTCAAAAGTGCATTTCAGGCTCACATTTTTCCCAGCCGTCACATTGAGAGATTTTTGATTCTGAGAGTCTAAAGCAATCTAGAAAATGAGAGAGGGACAGAGAAAGTCACACCCCGAAAGACCCCACGGCAACAGAGTAGGTTAGGCATCGTGTTTGATGAGACTCCTTTCCACCCCCAGCAAACCCCCGCTTTAATTACCCACCATTTCTGACTGAAAAATAGACTCCCTCTTCCCCTTCCAACACCTTCGTCCAGCCATTTCTGTCCACCCTCCTTTCCCTTTCTGTTCCCAGTTCCTTCAGCTCCTCACAGAGATCTATCCCACAATTTCTCTGTCCCTCTTCCAGCAGAGCACGCTGAGCGGGGATTGCACAGCAATCTTCCAAGCTCTGAAGGGTGATGCTAGAGGGGATGGCAAGAGGGTTTTCTCGGTGGCCATAGGAGACAGGCTAGGAGCAGTGGTCTCAAGCTGCAGTAGGAAACATTTAAGCTGATGGTGTAAAGGCACTAAAGACTGTCTTACTCTGCAGGACAGCAGCAAACTTACCTCTTCTCTGGTTCCAGGTATTTCTGTTCATGGTCCGAGCTTCGCGACAGTCATCTTGGATAGCTACACCATCTTTGTTTGAGTGGAGGAGGAAAAATCACAGATTATCTAGTGAACTCCACAATGAGAGAGGAGAATGTAGCCAGCATGGGCACCCGGGTTGGCCATTGTGGGCTGAACTGCAGTCCAGATCAGTCTGTCTGTATTTCCAGGTCTCAGACTGCCTGAGAGCTGTGTGTAGAGAAGGTGAATGGAGAGACGGCAGTCTGTGAAGGCAGAGAGGGAGAGACATCTGAAGAGGAAGAGAGGATTGAGAGATGAACCCACGGGCAGAGAAGGCCAGAATGCCAAATGGGCAGACGGACACTGCTACAGAAGGAGTGGTGGAAGGAATCAGCTGCATCTAGATGGAGTTGGTAGACAAGGTGAGAAAGAAGATGAACAGGAACTAGAGAAGAAAAGTCTGGATGGGTGGTTGGGTGGGTGGGAAGTAGATGGGCACTGTGGGGATGGAGAGGGGGCTAGGAGGGAAGTATGGGAAAGACAGGATGAATGAAATTGCTACACAATAAAAGTAAATGGATTATTTGAGCAGCAAAGAGAAGCAAGGACACTGCCAAGGCTTAGTTACCTGGATGCTGGTTTAGCTATTAAAGGGAAATGGGTGAATAGATGGAAAAGAAAAAGGAGAGATTGCAGAGAAGGCAGAGTGGGTGGATAGATAGGGAAGAGATGCAAATGGGTAGCGATAGGGGGTTGGATCCATGCAAATAGAAGCTGACTTTAGGTAGGGAGGGATGGTGAGCTTTAGGTGGATGGAGCTGGATCTGCAGGACAGTTGGGGAGTGCCCAGGAAAGTGGCAAAGCTTTTCCACCTACCTGCTCCCCCAGTGATAAGGACAAGGGTAGAAACCAGTGCTGGCAGCAGCTCCATGCTCCCCACTCTCTGAATGATGCTGCAGGGCTCCTCAGCTCTGCCTTGTCCGTCCCCGGAAGCATCACCCCAGCTCGGGAGGGCAGCGGAAAGACGTGTGGTTGGAGCCTCTGCTCTCACTTCAGAAACAGGCAAGAGATGTGGCCGGACAAGGAGGAGGGACTGCGCATTCAAGCATATGAAGGGTTTTCTTATGTGTTTGCATAGCTGTGTGAAAGGCATCCATCAGCACTGTGCCAGAACACAGACTCACCTGTGTGTCCTGGCCCCCAGACTCCCCACAGCTGAGAAGGACTCATGGGTTCGCATACTAGAGTATAGGTGGGCATGGATGCATGGATGGGCAGTTGGGGCAAATGGGGATAGATGGATGCATGAAAGGACGGGGGTGGGGATGCATATATGGATGGAGTTTCTGGGGATGGATGCACGCACACCAAGAGGAGTGTAGGAGAAGGGATACCCCCCTCACCCTGACATGTTGCTCCTATCAGTGCTCACTTCAGAGCTGATGGTTGCACCATCCAGCTGGGCCTGTGGCTCTAACTTCCCCCTCTCTCCCTCCCTTCATCATCCAGCAGCTTCCTGCCACACTCACCACCAAGACAGGAGCCACCACCACCCTTAACCTGCTCCTTTGACACTCCCTTGCTATGTTCTTAAATTAAATAATACAGCCATAGGGCCTTCTTTTGTGGCCCTTCTTTTGTTCTTCTGTTCTGAAACATGCTATGGATAGACCATGGTGGCACAGAGCATGACACACAGCCACCTCAGTTCTTTGGTTTACCACGGGCAATTTGTGCAGCGACTCACCCTGCAGCAGAACAATGTGGCTGCTTCTATGGTGTTGGAGTGTGCAGCAATGAGTTGGGGGCAGGTAGGGGAAATGCTCATGCCAAAAACTTCAGATCAAAATGTTGAAGGGAGTTAGGAGATAATAGGATGACTGCCACTTTCCCATGGGAGTGAAAAGGCCCCTGCCCTATTCTCCACCCACCCATGACCCACTTCTGATCTATTCACAGATAATTAGCACCCGTCTCTCTGCCCCTGGTTTAACAGCAGCATTTGCCTCTCCTGATATTCTATCCATCCTTGGGTCCTCAGTCCCTGTGTCTCCCACTTCTTTCCTTGTGAATGTCAAGAAGACACTGGCGTGTCTATGCATATGGCCCTCGTTCTCACAACTGTACGTCATTCTTTGCAAGCTCTTCTTCGCTATTTTTCATCCACCTTGGATGGTCCTTGGGGGACAACATGGTGTGCTTGGGAACATCAGGCATCGGGGGGAGTGGCAGGCTCCTGGAGAAGGGTATCTGTGCAGCACCGTTTCAATCCATCATTGTGTTTAAGTAGGGTTACCAAAACAAGAACTTGGTTTTGCTTTACAGCAAACTTTTTATTTTTTTTATGGCTGATATATTAAACCCTTACATTTGAACCCAGCCCTTTGGAGCAGGGCCTGTCAGCAGAGCCAGGGCCTGCTCAAAGAGTTACATGAATATTATGTAACCATATATTTGTTAGAAAGAAAAAGTATCAGTAAAAAAGTAAAAACCTTGCCAATTGTCATTAAAATGATTTTTTGGATTGTTACCCTGCTGCCCACAAGCCCCATCCCCTCCCCCCACAATGAGTTCGCACTGTAGCTGGGACCGTCTCTTTGGAGAAAATCATGCTTGCAGCTAGCTCTGAAGAGATGGAGGCCAGTTCCCAAATGGGTATAAATACAGCAGTGATTTTCACCAAAACATATTTAGTGATTCCTGCTTTTTCAAATGTTGATCAATTCAAATTTATGGACCTTTTCTATCGTTTAACCTTTTTGAAAAGGCACTGATTTCCACAGTCCCTGCTCTCTCAGTTTTGGGGTATGGCTGGGACCCAAAGACTATTCTGGAGAAAGGGCTGGTGGGCAGGAGAAAACAACATGCCCCACTTGAGAGCCAAACGTCTGTGGCCCAGGGACAAGACTGGGACAGCAGCAGTGGTGTAAGCAGTAAATTTGGTGCCCAGGGCGGACGCTGCTGGGGACAGGCACCAAGATCAGGCGCAGCAGTGCAACAGTCTTATCCATGCCAGGAACTCCTTTTCCTGCCCTGCATGTTGCTCGTAAAGTGTTTGCAGCATTGGACCATGCTGCAGTTCCCAACATGGCAATGGGGCCAGGGTGCAGACTCTATGGAGTTAGGGGTGATTCTGGTATCCAGCCGAACGTGTTGCCTAAAGAAATCCAACTCTCACACCACCCTACATAGGATATTGGATAATGGGAATGGTGCTACAGAAGACTGTGGGAGAGTTATGTGGGTCCCTACAAAGAAATAAACCCCCACTGGGGGAGGAAGGCAATGACTGACCATGAAGTTTTTGAGTTATTGTCAAGCTGCTCAAAAATGGCAGAATTGGTTTTATGAGTCGGAACAACTCATGGACCTTTAACTATAATAGCCACAGGACAAATGACACAATGTCTTGTGCAGAAAAGGACGCGGGGGTGACACCGGACACTAACTTGAATATGAGTAAATGGTGTGCCCTTGTTGCAAAGGAGGCTAATGGCATACTGGGCTGCATTGGCATCAGCATTGCCAGCAGAGCAAGGACAGAGCTTCCTCCCCTCTATTCAGCACTGATGAGGCCACATCTGGAGTCCTGTGTCCCACTTGGGGCCTCCACTACAGAAAGTATGTGGACAAATTGGAGAGGGTTGAGAGGAGGGCAAGAACAATGTTGAAAGGTCTGGGGGACATGACTGCTGAGGAGAGGCTGAGAGAACTGAGGTTATTTAGTTCAAAGAAGAGAAGACAGCAGGGATTTAATGGCTCCTTGAGGTCCTGCAAACGTACCTCCAAAGCAGCTCGTGCTGAACTGTTCTCCATGCTGGCAGACAACAGAAAAAAAGAACAATGACTTCCTGTGGCAGCAAGCCAAGTTTATGTTAGATATGATGGAAAATTTTCTCACCAGGAGGATAGTAAAGCACTGGAAGAGATTACCCAGACAGGTTGTTGAGTCTGTATCCCCTGAGGTTTTTAAGACCCAAGACAAAGCCCGGGCTGGGATGATCTAGTTGCAGCTGATCCTGCTTTGAGCAGGGGGGTGGATTAGGTGTCCTGATGAGGTCAGGTCTAATGCTAAAGATATCTGATGCTGTTTTTCTATCTTTGGATTATTTTGAATATTTCTTTGCCTTATCTGGATGGGGAGGTTAACGTGAATATATAATTTAACAAAATACTGCTGCTATTATATGAAATTTACCACACACTCCGGGAGTTCGATTTGTTTCTGCTTTGATCTCAAACTGATCCATAGTGCTAACTGCCTAGGTTAATAGCAAACCATCCAGTTTCCTTTCAGTGTAGAAAAATGTATGTGTTAACCCCATGTGCACCCCTTTTTGTTCTAAATCCTAGATCTGGCCATGCTGGATGTTCCCTCTGTCCATCCATCCAGTCCTTAGTCTGCCTATAAACCTGTCTTTCCACTGGCACTGATATTCCCTCCCATTCCCATTTCCTTTCTGTCTTTTTATCTATCCCTCTCCACCTTCTATGGCCTCAGATCCATACTGCTCATTTTGTGCATGGTGCCATTAGGGTCCCTCAGCTCAGCTTCTGTCTCCCTAAATTCAGGCCTCAGTATCATATTGATATGACCTGTTCAATGGTTGTAGTCATCCATAATCCAGTGAGCATGGGGGGATCTATGCTTTTGACAAAGTGGCTGCAGATGGTGAGGTATATCATTGCATGGAGTACAAAAAATATCTTCCTCTTGTTATAAAAAAACCCAGAAGTTTCACTACTGAGTCAGATTCCAGAGCTGCATTCTTCTGTTTAATATTGAAACACACAACAAAACAGAAACACTTTATTGAAATGAGCAGGAAAAGGCGTTGGTAGGCAGTTGGGGTCAGGAATAAGTGAAGGGTGCAAGAAGTCAGGGAATAGGCTATAGGGGAGACAGGGGATGGGAGAGGGAGGTGCAGATATGGGGACAAGAAGCAGAGAGATGGGAGACAGGCAGCAGAGAAAATCCAGCCACACAGGGGTGGGAGTGGGGGGATAGGCAAGGGACAAAATATGGATGACTTATCAGCCAGTCTTATCTCTTGCCTGCCATAACAGTCATATGGAGAACAAATTTAAGACAACATTCCCTTAATTAGATTCTCTCTATATATAATTATTACCCACTTATAATTTTCCACATGTAGAAACTAATTATAATGCAATCATCTTCAATTGGAGGCAGATTTCGATTCAATGAAATATTGTAGATCATGGGTTTTTTGGCAACACCTCCTAATACTGGACACTGGAAGTTGCTGTAGTTACAAGGTCAGCTTAGCTCCTTAGCACTGATGTGCAGTGTCATAGTTTATAGTGTCGGAAGTGACCTGAACAGATCATAAAGTCCAACTCCCTGCGCATTAGCTCTTCCCGAGTGCCAGTGTTGTGCTCCTTGCCACCCTCTGCCAACCTCACATACTGTTGGTCAGTGTCGCAGTGCACTCAAGTGCCCTGTGCCTAAAAGCGGATGCGGCTCAGGAAAGACCCCTAGTGGCGGGAAGGGGGATGCTCAGCTGCCAGTCCCCAGGGCTGCATAGGTGCTGGTTGCCGAGGCAAACAGTAAAACCAGCTGACAGAAAGGGGCAGGGCTTAGTCCTTCTTAAGCCCAGGTAGGAGGCCAGGAGAGCAGTTCCTGTGCAGTGGCTGTGGCAGTAGGAACTCAGCTAGGACAGGCAGAGGGGAGAACTCTGGCGGTGTGAACATCCCCTGGTTACTGCTGGGGTCGGGGAGCCCTCCCTCCCTCTCTCCCTCACTCTCTAGTACGGAGTGAATCTGTTTTGACCGGACGGTCTAGTTTTATGTTGTAGCACAGGGGCTTTGTGTTTTTATGTTCATTTTTTTGACTGGAGTACCAGGGGAGGCTATTAGGTGTTGGCAGAGGCCCTATAGGGACTCCCCAGTAGCGTGGGGGTTCCTGGCGCCGGAGAAGGTGCAGCATTTGCGGGCACATTGGTTCCAGCCCCAGAGCGAGGGGGGGGCCACAAGGAGCCTCAGAGCAAGAGGGGGCCGCGAAGAACCCCAGAGTGAGAGGGGGTCTGCGAGGAGCCCCAAGAGTAAACAGGAGGGCCAAGACATAACAGGGCCCAGGTCAAACCACATCAGCACCATCTGCGAGGCTTGGGCTGTGGTGTAGAGGAAGAAAAGGAGCCGCAGGTTCTTCCCCCTCTCACGGGGGCCCAAAAAATGGGCAGCCTTCTGCTGATTACAACAATATACTAATCAAGTAAGGTCAAGGCGTGGCAGGCGAGTAAGCAGGCGGTTCGCCCATTACAGGAGGGAAGAGCCACTCCTGGAAACGCTCCGATATTGATACTCTTGTCACAGTCAGTCATAATTTTTATGATATTTTTAGGATAAGGGAGCAACAACAATTGAACAGGACCTCCCTCCTCCCTCCGCCCCATGCTTTTGTGGCACACTCCATCTGCCTCAGCACCACAGCATTCACAAGCCAGCTGATACCTCCATTGATGTAGAAAAAACTTTAAAGCTGGGTCTATGTCCGAATTGTTGGTTCTCTGGATCAGCATTACATCTTCAGACTTGGATTTGACTGAATCTAATCAGGGACTTTGATCCAAATGAATGGATCAAATCACTGTCTCTTATTTAGCCTAATCTGAATCCAAATCAAATACAGCCCGCTTCACATACCCCTGCCTTGAGAGATGGATAGTCCACATGCTGTTTGGGTAACCTGTTCCAATGCTATACTACTCTCCTGGGTGAAAATTTCTTGTAATATAGAATCTATACTTCTCTTGCTGCAACTTGAGACCATTGCTCCTTGATCTGTCATTAAAGTCTGCTATTAAATCCCCCATCAATCTTCTTTTCTCCAGACTAAATAAAATAAGTTCCCTCAGCCTCTCCTCACAAGTTATGGGCCCCAGCTGCTGAACCATTTTCATTGCCCTCTGTGGAGGAATAAACCTTTCTGCCTGCTTGTCTTGCCGATGAAGGGCTACATCCCAAACCCCACCACTCCAGTTACAAAATCTGGCTGTGGGAGGCTCCTGGTCTCCATGGTAATAGGGTTGCAGATTCCTGAGAGGAGGGGGAACTTGCTTGTCCTCTGTCCTGTGTAACCCTAAACTCTCACCTGAGGGTGCTGATTTTTTTAAACTGCCCAACCAGGGTCTGCCAGGGTCTGAGAATACTGGTGTATGATTGGTTTAAGGGATGAGGTCAGAAAGGGTATTTAAGAACCACTTATTCCTGGAAGAAGGGGAGCCATATTGGGGAACATGGAAAAAGCACACAGCCTCTGGAACTCTTCCAGGCTCCAGATGCACATGATGCTAAAGTGAGTAAGCTGCTGGGAACTTCTCTAGATATCTAGCTTGCTGTAATATAGACATATTTTCAAACAGCTTCCATGCTGGAACAGTTTGCTCTGGCTTATTCTTTTATACTTCTCTAACCTGTAGCCTTCCCCAAGCCTAGCCTCTTTGACCAATAAAGCTTTCCACCAGAACATGCTTGGTGGTAAATGCGTTCAGAGGCTTTGGGGCACACCTTTCTATTCCCTTGGGTTGGCTGATTAAGGAAGGCTAGCACCCTCACGGTCTCCCAGGCTTCTGGACCCCAGGGGACACAGGGCCCAGATAACATTCAGACCCCTGGGTGGTGGCACAGTTACCCCAGGCTTGCGGATATACTCCAGGAAGGGGGTCGGCCAGATGTGAGGTGCCCCAGGGGAGGCACTCAGAGGTTGGAAGGTGGTTGGGTGCAGTGAGATGGTGGCTTAGTGCAGGAGCACCCGCTACTGGCCTGCCACACTCTCTGCTAGACTTTGTTTTAATTTGTCCACATTCTTCTGTAGTGGGGCCCAGAGCTGGACACAGGTCTCCAGATGTGGCCTCACCAGTGCCAAATAGAGTGGAATAATCACTCCCCTGGATCCCCTGGAAATGCTCCTACCAATGCAACCCAGTATGCCATTAGCCTTCTTGGCAACAAGGACACACTGTTGCCTCACATTCAGCTTATTGTCCACTGTAACCTCCAGGTCCTTTTCTGCAGAGCTGCTGCCCAGCCAGTCCGTCCCCAGCCTGTACCAGTGCCTGGGACTGTTCTGTTGCAAGTGCTGGATTTTGACCTCTTCACATCCTTCTAACGCAGCTGGAAAAACTGAACTTCATTAGTTTCTTGTGTCACAGATGTCTCCAGCATCAGATTGTTCTGGAAGCTCTTTCTCAGACTTGTTGAACACACCCACATCCACTTCAAGACACAGCCCTTGGGGCCATAGGGAAGATGTGAGAATGATCTCATAGATGCCGTGGTCTGAGTGGAGGTTATCCTAGCATTAACTTGTACCATTTCAGAACTGGAAATTTAAATCCACAGTCTCCCAAGAGATGCAGAACTTAAGTTAGATCCAGCCCCACCCCCGTCACCTTAACTCTGCCCCTCTCGGCTTATATCAGGCATTGTATAAAGCAGGCTCCTTTCATATTGGCTTGAGCCAAGGGGAAAACAAAACTGAAACAGTGTGACCTGATCTCTCCCCATCTGAATTCAGAGTCAACACAGAGGTCAGGATAGAGCAGCTGAACTAGCTTACCAAGTCCAGTAGAAAATGTATTTGCAGACACCTCCCCAAGAGGGGTGTCCAGATAAGCCACCATTGCCTACTGTGGTGGAGGCCTTCTAACAGTTTGGGACAGAAAGGGAAGCAGCCCCACCCTTTTAGGAGGATCAGAGCTCCAGCAGAAGGTAAACCAAGGTTTGGTAGGGAGTGTAGTGTCAGGGGCAAGCCTGGGGTGCAAGAAGTGGGGGACAGGCTGTAGGGGAGATGGGGTGGGAGGAGCAGGTACAGGTATGGGGGACAAGAAACAGAGAGAAGAGGGATAGGCATCAGGGACAATCAAGCCACAAAGGGGAAGGAATGGGGGGATAGGCATTGTGGGGCAGACATGGAGAGACAAGAGAGCAACCTTTCCTTTATTAGATTCTCAACATACCTAATGATAACCAATGTATAAGTTTCCACATATAGAAACTACTTATAGGTGGTCATCTAAAATTGGAGGTAGTCTTGGATTTGAGTAAATATTGTAGATCATGGTGAGGTTTTGGCAACACCTCCAGAACTAGATGCTGGAAATTGCTGTAGCTACAAGCTGGGCTTGGTTCTTTGGCTCTAATGAGCAGTATTAGCTCTCCCTGAGTGCCGGTATTGTGCTCCTTGCCACCCTCTGCCAACCTCACAAGCTGTTGGGCACTCATGATTTTAATGACATTTTTAGGATGAAGAAAAGAACAGAGATTGAACATTAGAGGTGGCTTTTATTATTCATGTAGGACATGAGAGACTTACAGAGAAACTCCTGTAGGGAGATCACCATTACCCCAGCGGATGTTTCTGACCTCAAGCCCCATCTTCTTGTATTCCAAGGTCTCCACTTTACAACCAGATCCATCTACTTCAGAGAGGGCGTATCTGGATTGATGCATACTCTGCGCGTTCCCCAGGGTGTGTCTGGAGTGAGGCATACTCCCCAGACTTCCGTGATGTTAGATTGATCTTGGCATAGTGCAAAACTTCATCAGTCTCACCACCAGCTTGGCTGCCCCTCTGTTGGGAAGACAGAGAGAGAGAATTATCATGGATGCATCTCCTGACTTCCAAGAGGAGATTTAAAATTGAAAATCCAAGTGTGAAAGGCAGGGTGGGGGAAGGCCAAATAGAATAATGGAAACTACATCCTAGGTGTATACATGAAATGGAGCATCTTCCCCAGAGATCTTCCCATGATAATTGCACATGGGAGAATTAGGAATTGTCCAGAGAAAGGGCAAACAAAATGATCATGGGCCTGGAGCCATTGCCATACCCAGGACACACTAGAAAGCCTACGGCTCTTCCATTTGGAAAGTAGAAGGCTGAAGTGTCATATAGAATAGTTGTCTGTACCATCATGAAGCATGTGGCCCAAGTGGCCAGGGAAGTGTTGTTCACCAAGTCCCAGATATACTAGAAGACTGAGAGGGGACTGAATAGCCGCCTTCAACTCCCTGCAGGGTGGTTCAAAAAAGGCTAGAATTGGACTCTTCTCAGTGGTGGCAGGTGACAGAACAAGCAGCAATGGGCTCAAGTTGTAACAAGGGAGGTTTATGTAGGATATTAGAAAAAACTCTCACTATTAAAGCACTGGAACAGGTGAAGCAGAGAGGTTGGAGAATCTCTGTCCTTGGAGGTTTTGAAGACGTGCCTCACCAGAGGCATGGCTGGGATGAAATAGTTGGGAGAGGAAGTAGGACTGGTCCTGCTTTGAGCAGGGGTTTGGATGAAATGACCTTTGAAGTGACTTTCTGTCTGATTGCATGCCTTTGTGGATCAATCTCATCTTCCTGATTCCTTCTAACCTCTCTCCACTCCACAGGGGAGAACAACCATCTCTCCTTTTGAAGGGCTTGATATTCTGTTATTCAAACTATTCTTGCTTCTTCATCATTGCTTTCTGTCAGCCCTTCCTGGAACGCCTCTCTTCTATTTCACGTTCCTGAAGACTGTTTTAACTCTAAGTCAAAATCTTAACTCATGGGAGTTCATATTAACTTAGGTGTGGAAATGACTGAGTGTGGTGTATTTGAGGTACTATCACGACTCTTAAAAAGGCTCTATTTTGCTTTGTGAATCAGAATGAGACATACATTAACTATCATGACTAAGGGAGTAATAATGCCATATCTTTGGACCATTTTGAATATTACCTTCCTTATTCATTGCAATTTTATTTAAACCTATGAGGGAGCTAGATGTGAGGCTCCTTGGGCAAGGGGATTAAGGGGATTGTGGCCCAGTGTAAGGCAAGGGATTGAGGCCCAGTTTGGGGGAGTGAGGGCACCAAAAGGGTCCTGAGCCAGGCAGGGAGCCCGGGGAAAAGGTAGGGGCTGGGAGCCCTTGGCGGGTGGGGGGTGTGGATTATGAGTCCCAGTGTGAGGCCATAGGGATCAAGAGTCTCGACATGAGGCACAACAATTGTGAACCAGTGTGAGGCAGTGGAGTAATATGGATGCCATCTGTGAGACATGGGACACGGTACAGGCATGGTCAGAACCATGTATATAAGCACTTAGCATCATGGCACTTAAATGGGAATCCTTCCACCTTGTTATCATCCTTTAACTGTATCATCAAAGGCATGGCAGGAAAAGTAGACAGGTGGTTAGCCCTGAGACAAGTGGACAGGCAAATGATTTGACTGGCCTCGAGACATCCACTTGTTACACTCTCCCACTTGCAGTCTCCACAAGTTAAGGGCTAGGAAGTTCTAATTCAAAGGCTTTGCTCCTAACTTTCAGATTCAATATTTAGTGACACCCCTTTCCTCCAAGAATGGGTCCAGTGTTTTTATGGATCAGGCTAAACTGTCAGTGTCCCCATCTGATAGCAATGAGTCCCACGCTTTAATTACACACTAGGTGAAAATACTTTCTTTTCTTCATTTTAAACCTGTTCCCTACATGAGTGTTGTCTTCTATGTGATGATGACCCATGCCATCTGTACCCCGTGCCTTCAACATCCGAGATCCACCCATGCTCACATCTCACCTCTCTCCAGAAATGACCACTGTACCCTCATTCGGTATGGGGCTGAGCGTGACAGTCTTACCTTTGAGGGCTGCTGCCGTCGGGTCTTCATGATGGTTTCTGGTGAAGAAGGGAGCAAGGCAGGAGTTACTAGTTGAAGAAACAAGCAGCAAGAGCGAGAGAAACATGGAGGAGTTAAAGGAATAGCTGAAAGGCAGACTGCGTAAAATTAGCACATTACAAGTGAATTTGGAGAGCTGAAAGGACAGCACAAATAGCAGGAGTGTGGAAGATGCAGCCAGAGTACCTTTGTATCTGCATAGGAGGAGGACCATCATAGCAAGGAAGGCCACAGCTCCCAGGGAAACTCCAGCTTTGTACATGGTGATCTCTGTGCTCAAATCCACTGTGCAGTGTGTCTTTTCTGGAGAAAATAATAGATAACAATGATGTTCCCAGGGCAGCCAAGGCACAGGGTTCTGATTTCAGGGACTCCAGTGTGAATCTAAAACCTCCCCCCACCCCTGAAGGATTCAGAGCCCAGTTCTGAACTTGGTAAGCCCAAAGTTTCCCCAGGGGGCATCAATGGAATCAGAGTTGGGTCCTGATCTTGGGTCCTGTCACTCTGGGTAAATCCAGAGTGACACCAGCTGAGCCAGGTTGCCCCAGTGTAGCTCTTGGGGATTCTTGTGAATCTGGATTTACCCTCTTGCTGTCAGTAGACTTAAGACCTGATTCTAATCTCAGTGACCCCCAACTGATGTCAGCAGAGTTGGGGTGAGGGTCGGCACCCCTCAGTGGCCCATGGTAGAGACCATCCACAAATCCACAGGGCTTGCTAATGGCATGGGTCAGGCGT
The DNA here is from genome assembly GCF_052110815.1 of Crocodylus siamensis. Lineage (NCBI taxonomy): Eukaryota > Metazoa > Chordata > Crocodylia > Crocodylidae > Crocodylus > Crocodylus siamensis. The sequence continues at coordinate 49,063,731 of NC_143409.1, forward strand.
TGCCATGTTGCACCTCTGAACTGACCCCCACTGAGATCCAGAGCAGCTCTTCCAGATTGATGCTCCCTGTTGAGGCTTCCGTGATGGGATGGTGTCGAGCTGGGATGATCTTCTTGATCATAGCAGAAGGCACCCT
>NC_143409.1:49063966-49117396 GCF_052110815.1 Crocodylus siamensis
AAAAAGAGAGGTGTAAACTGTGGAGTACATCATCATGTATAACACAACACATACTTTGTTCCATTTCAAGGCAAACTAAATGCATTTCTGTTATGCGGGGGGCCGGGGGCTGGGGAGCAATATATTTTTCAGATAAGGTTCAAAGCCACAAAACCAAAGTAACTGTTATAAAGCATCAAACGAGTGAACCTTTTATATAAAGTTAAAAAACACCCACAACCAACTAGGCAAAAAATATCAAAATAATCCAAAGATATTGTGTAATTCTCCCTGTCATCATTCCAGCTGAATTTATGTCATTTATTCAGATTCATATGACAAAATCTAGCCTTCTTCAGTGTCTTGATGGTCCCTCTGAAACTTCACTGTCAGGCATTTCTTTTCCTGAGTTCCTAGGACCGCCCCCAACTGAAGGTATTTATTTAGAGCGAGAAAAAAACCAATCTGCAGGGCTGTGAATTAGACGTGAGACATTGCCAAAAACAACTGAGACAGCAGCATTGCAGGAGGAAGAATACTTTAAGGAGTGGAAGAGCAAGACCCTTCGAAAGGAGAGTGGGTTGTTGATACCTATGGCGTGGAGTGTAATAAGAAGGAGTCTGGGGCAGGATAATGAGCCATGAAGTCTATGGACTCCCCCAGTGAGGCCTGGATGTAAATGCTGCTGCCTCACCAAGGCATTTGACTTGAGTCTAGATGGACTCAAGGCAGGGTGCACCTGCATTAGTGTCCCCATCCTGGATCTGCCTCCTGACACATATTCCTCATTTCATCCACTCACCAGTCTGGCTCTGGTTCCTCCCTGTAATGCTCAGCATGGTGCCCTCTCCCAGCCCGATCCGCTCCCAGTTTATTTGGACACAGCACCGGTAGAGGCCAGAGTCCCGCTCCTCCAGGGCTGAGATCATCAACGTGGCCTCCCCAAGTTTGTGCTGCTCTGGGGGGGACATCTGGAGCCGCCCCCTGTGGAACGGGTGGTGAGGATTCAGCGTGAAGTCCCCAACAGCTCCCCAGAACCAGAGCACATATGTTGGCTCCATCTCATGGTTCTCAAAAGTGCATTTCAGGCTCACATTTTTCCCAGCCGTCACATTGAGAGATTTTGGATCCTGAGAGACTCTAAAGACATCTAGAAAATGAGAGAGAGACAGACAAAGTCAGAACCCGAAAGACCTCAGGGCAACAAAGCGGGTGAGGCTTGGTGTTTAATAGGATTCCCCCCCCACCCGCAGCAATCCCCGCTTTTAATAATGCACCATTTCTGACTGAAAAATAGCCTCCCTCTTCCCCTTCCAACACCTTGATCCATCCATTTCTGTCCATTTTCCTCTCCCTTTCTGTTCCCAGTTCATTCACCTCCTCACAGAGATCTATCCCACAATTTCTCTGTCCCTCTTCCAGCAGAGCACACTGAGCGGGGATTGCACAGCAATCTTCCAAACTCTGAAGGGTGATGCTAGAGGGGATGGCAAGAGGGTTTTCTCGGTGGCCATAGGAGACAGGCTAGGAGCAGTGGCCTCAAGCTGCAGTAGGAAACATTTAAGCTGAGGGTGTAAAGGCACTGAACTTTTTTACTCTTCAGGTCAGCAGCAAACTTACCTGTTCTCTGGTTCCACGTATCTCTATTCGTGGTCCAAGCTTTGCTACAGTCATCTTCGATTGCTGCACCATCTTTGTTTGAGTGGAGGAGGAAAAATCACAGATTACTTAGTGAACTCCATAATGAGAGAGGAGAATTCAGCCAGCATGGGCACGCGGGTGGGCCATTGTGGGCTGAAATGCAGTCCAGATTAGTCTGTCTGTATTTCCAGGTCTCAGACTGCCTGTGAGCTGTGTGTAGAGAAAGTGAATGGAGAGACGGCAGTCTGTGAAGGCAGGGAGGGAGAGACATCTGAAGAGGAAGAGAGGATTGAGAGATGAACCCACGGGCAGAGAAGGCCAGAATGCCAAATGGGCAGATGGACACTGCTCCAGGCGGAGTGATGGAAGGAATCAGCTGCGTCTAGATGGAGTTGGTAGACAAGGAGAGAAAAAAAATGACAGGAACAAAGAAGAAAAATCTGGGTGGGTGGGTAAGTTGATGGGATGTATGGGGATGGAGGGAGGGCTGGGAGGGTCGTATGGGAAGGGAAGGATGAATGAAATAGCTACAGAATCAAAATAAATGGATTATTTGAGCAGCAAAGAGAAGTAAGGACACTGCCAACGCTTAGTTGGCTGGATAGATTAGCTATCAAAGGGATCTGGGTGAATAGATGGAAAAGACAAAGGAGAGATTGCAGAGAAGGCAGAGTGGGTGGATAGATAGGGAAGAGATGCGAATGTGTAGAGAGAAAGGGTTGGATCCATGCAAAGCTGAGCTGACTGTAGGCAGGGAGGGATGCTGAGCTTTAGGTGGGTGCAGCTGGGTCTGGAGGAGAGTTGGGCAGTGCCCAGGACAGTGGCAAAGCTTTCCCCACCTACCTGCTCCCCCAGGGAGTAGGAAAAGGGTGATGAGAAGAAGGGTAGAAACCAGTGCTGGCAGCACCTGCATGCTCCCCACTCTCTGAATGATGCTGCAGGGCTCCTCAGCTCTGCCTTGTCCGTCCCTGGAAGCATCACCCCGCCTGGGGAGGGTAGTGGAAAGATGTGTGGTTGGAGCGTCTGCTCTCACTTCAGAAACAGGCAAGAGATGTGGCCGGACAAGGAGGAGGGACTGTGCATTCAAGCATATGAAGGGTTGTTTATGTGTTCACAGAGCTGTGCGTAAGGCATCCATCAGCACTGTGCCAGAACACAGACTCACCTGTGTGTCCTGGCCCCCAGACTCCCTACAGCTGAAAAGGACTCATGGGTTCGCATACTAGATCATAGGTGGACATGGATGCATGGATGGGCAGTTGAAGCAACTGGGGATAGATGGATGTATCAAAGGACGGGGGTGGGGATGCATAGATGGATGGAGTTTCTGGGGATGGATGCACGCATGCCAAGAGGAGTGTGGGAATGGGTGGGGGGATGAAGGAAGTATATGGTGATGGGAGTATGGCATGTTGGAGGGTTGTGCAAAATCTTGCAAGGAGTTAGGAGATAATAGGATGCCTGCCACTTTCCCATGGCATTGAAAAGGCTCCTGCCCTATTCTCCACCCACCCATGACCCACTTCTGATCTATTCACAGATAATTACCACCCATCTCTCTGCCCCTAGTTTAACAGCAGCATTTGCCTCTCCTACATTATATCCATCCTTGGGTCCTCAGTCCCTGTGTCTCCCTCTTCTTTCCCTGTGAGTGGCAAGAAGACACTGGCGTGTCTATGCATCCAGCTCTCGTTCTCACAACAGTACGTCATTCTTTACAAGTACTTCTTGGCTGTTTTTCATCCAGCTTGGATGGCCTTTGGGGGACAACATGGTGCAGTTGGGGACATCAGGCATCGGGGGAGTGGCAGGCCCCTGGCGCAGGGTACTGGTGCAGCACCATTTCAATCCATCATTGTGTTCAAGTAGGGTTACCAAAACAGGAACTTGGTTTTGTTTTCCAGCAAACTTTTTATTTTTTTTATGGCTGATAAATTAAACCCTTACTTTTGAACCCAGCCCTTCGGAGCGGGGCCTGTCAGCAGAGCCAGGGCCTGCTCAAAGAGTTACATGAGCATTATGTAACCGGATACTTGTTAGAAAGAAAAAGTATCAGTAAAAACTAAAAACTTTGAGATGGTCATTAAAATGAGGTTTTGGGTTGTAACCCTGCTGCCCACAAGCTCCCATCCCCTGCCCCCATAATGACCTCCAGGAGCAGGTGAGACCTTCTCTTTGGAGAAAATCACGCTCCCAGCTCACTCCGAAGAGATGTAGGCCAGTTCCCAAATGGGTAAATAGTGTAATGATTTTTACCAAAACATATTAAGTGAGCCTTTCTTTTCAAAATGTTGATCGATTCAAATTTATGGACCGTTCCTATTTTTTAACCTTTTTGAAAAGTCACTGATTTCCACAGCACCTGCTCTCTCAATTTTGGGGTATGGCTGGGATCCAAAGACTATTCTGGACAAAGGGCTGGTGGGCAGGAGAAAACAACATGCCCCACTTGAGAGCCAAACATCTGTAGCTCAGGGACAAGGACTGGGACAGCAGCACTGGTGTCAGCAGGAAATTCGGTGCCCAGGGCGAACCCTGCTGGGGACAGGCGCCAAGATCAGGCGCAGCAGTGCAACAGTCTTATTCATGCCAGGAACTCCTTTTCCTGCCCTGGCTGTTGCTCATAAAGTGCTTGCAGCATTGGACCATGCTGCAGTTCCCAACATGGCAATGGGGCCAGGGTGCAGACTCTCTGGAGTTAGGGGTGAGTCTGGGATCCAGCCTATCGTGGTGCCTAAAGAAGTCCATTTCTCACACCACCCTACTTAGGATATGAGATCATGGGAATGATGCTGGAGAAGACTGTGGGAGAATTATCCCTGGACCCTACAAAGAAATGAACCCCCATTGGGGAAGAAGGAAGTGACTGACCATGAAATTTTTGAGTTATTGTCAAGGTGCTCAAGAATGGCAGAATTGGTTTTATGAGTCTGAACAAGTCATGGACCTTTAACTGTAATAGCCACAGGAGAAATGGCACAATGTCTTGTGCAGAAAAGGACCCAGGGGTGACACTGGACACTAAGTTGAATATGAATAAATAGTGTGCCCTTGTTGCCAAGCAGCAGAGGGATGGGAGACAGGGTGCTGAGAAAATCCAGCCACAAAGGGGTGGGAGTGGGGGGATAGGCAAGGGACAAAAGAAAACGTGGTCTTATCTCTTGCCTGCCGTGACAGTGATGTGGAGAACAAATTTAAGACAATCTTCCCTTAAGTAGATTCTCTACATATATAATTATTAAGAACTTATAATTTTCCATGTGTAGAAACTAATTATTAACCAAACATCTTCAGTTGGGGGTAGACTTGGATTCAATGAAATATTGCAGATCGTGGCTTTTTTGGCAACACCTCTTAATAGTGGACACTGGAAGTTGCTGTAGTTACAAGCTCAGCTTAACGCCTTAGCTCTGAAGAGCAGTTTCATAGTTTCTCGGGTCAGAAGTGACCTGAACAGATCGTCACGTCCAACCCGCGGCCCTGGGCAGGAAAGACCCCCTTAGCTCTCCCCAAGTGCCAGTGTTGTGCTCCTTGCCACCCTCTGCCAACCTCACAACCTGTTGGTCAGCCATGATTTTTAGGGTATTTTTAGGATAAAGGGAGCAACAGAGATTGAACAGGAGACGTGACTTTTATTATTCATGCAGAAGAGAATTAGAGAGAAACTCCTGTGGGGAGATCACCACACTCTCGCTATTTGTCTTGTTTTTTCAGCTCTCCACATTCACTTGTATTATGCTAGTGCAAGCAGAGTCTGCAGCCTTTCAGCTGCTCCTCTAACTCCGTGTTTCTGATGCACTTGCTGCTTGTTTCTTCAAGTGGTAAGTCCTGCCTTGCTCTCTTCTGTGGCCCCGGACTGAGTGAGGGCACAGTGGCCATATTGGGAGAGAGATGAGAGGTTAATATCAGTGGATCTAGACTATCCACAAATCAAGGGGTTGCTGATGGCATGGGTCAGGCGTTGCCTTGCCGCACCTCTGAACTGACCCCCACTGGGATCCAGAGAGGTTCTCCCAGAATGATGCTCCCTGTTGGCGCTTCCGTGATGGGATGTGTCAGGCTGGGATGATCTTCTCGATCATAGCAGCAGGCACCCTGGGTGTCAGAGGCAGATGGAGCCATTTTAGAGGCTCTCTCTGCTTTCCTATATGAATATATGTGTGTGTGTGTGTGTGTGTGCAAATGGGGTTGTGGTGGGAGACAGGGGTCTCTGGGGCTGCGTGCACCTGGGTAGAGGTGTATGCTGTGTTCAGCTCTATATCTCTGTTCAGCTCTATGCACATCTCCCAGCCTGACTTAGATCTGCAGCCCTGAGCACGGATCTTGAACACTTGGGGAAACTTTCCGGATACATCCTGTATTTGCCTGAAAGCTAGTTTTGGAGGCCACCAAGTGCAGGAGTGGCCAGGCTGCAGTTCTGCAGAGAAGGACCTGGAGGTCCTCTGGGTGTGATGGAGCTGTCAGAGGTCTATGGTGCCGTTTTGGAGTCTCTCTCCATTATGCAATTATGGATATATATCAATGTGTGTGCAGCTGGGTTTGCGGTGGGAGGCAGGGGTCTCTGGGGCTGTGTGCACCTGGGTAGAGGGGTATGCTGTGTGTGTGTGTGTGTGTGTGTGTGTGTGTGTGTATTTGTGTGTTCGGCTCTATGCACATCTCCCAGCCTGACTTAGATCTGTAGGTCTGAGCACACATCTGGAACAGCTGGGGAAACTTCCCAGATTCGTCCAGGGTTTGCCTGAAAATGGTATTTTTGCAGGTAGCCAAATGCAGACACTCAACCTGTGGAAGAACTGGCCTGGCCGTGTCTCTTGTGTAAAGGACCTGAGGGTTCCAGTAGATGAGATATCCGTATCCACTGTCCTGCTTTAATTTATGATGATCCGCTACATCATCTGCACCTCCTTTTCAAAATGCTAGATTGACCCATGGACATGTGTAAAATGGCTGTGTTGCTCCTGTTTTCAGGAAAACCCTGGTGCAATCCAGGGGTGGTTCAGGGGAGCAGGCAGAGGGGGAGGGGGTTCAGTGGTGCTCTTCTGCCTACAGCTGGAAACAAAGGCAATGTTCCTTGCAGATAGAGCACATGCAGCTTTCTACATTCAGCCCATTTCAAACAGGCCAAGAAATGCATCTGTGGATCCAGGCAGGGTGGCGTTGCACCCTCGCCCGCTTCCCCCCACTTTTGATTCTTGCTTCACTCCAACTTTGGGAGGGGTAGCAGCATTTCTATTCCGGCAGTGCTGACAGACTCAACAGACTACAGGTCTCATTATCATCTTCCTAGGTCTTGCTAATCTCTCTTCACTCCACAGGGGTGAGCGCCCATGTCTTCTCTCATTAATGGCCTTGGGCTGACACTACTCAAACCATTCTTTATCCTACAGCTGTCTATCACACAGTCCTAGCAATGTCTTTCCTCCATTTCCCAGCCCTGCAGACTTTTTGTAGCTCTAGGTAAAACCAGCTAAATTCAGACATGGCGCTACTAACTCCAAAGTAGAAATTCAAATGTATGGCTTAACATAAGCATTCATCAGCAGAATCTGCTTGATCTCCTAAAAAAATGGGCTCACCAAAGCATCTTGCAATGTTACTTTTAATATATCATTCTGCCTTGTGGTCAGCACCTCTGCTGAAGCTGCAGATCAAAGGTTTTATTCATCTACAAATCCAGTGCTCCCAGAGATTCAAATATTGTCACCCTAACAAAGACATCACCCCCGGGCCTCCCACAGGGAAAGCAGGGGAACTATGACAGCCAACGTCCTGCTTCTATATAAATTTCCTGATATAAACTCAAGAGGTACCAGGTAGAGGCCATGATTCCCCTGCTACACAGGAAGGAAACCACCTCCTCTCCCTCCCCCTCCCCCTGCCATTCTGTACCAATCTGAAGAGGGGTAAAATTCCTTTCTGACCCCAAAGATTGCATCGGTTTGACCCTGAGCAGAACGGCAAGACCCTCCAGCCAGAAACTTCTGGCTTTCTGTTGGAGCCTGGCTCTGGGAGAGGTGGGGAACATTGCCAGACCAAGGTGTAGTTTGAAGCCTGCCGTTTTCGAGGCCCTGACATATGTTTGTCAATTTAGTTTTAAGTCAAGAAATTCAATATGTAGGTGTGAGGAGAGGGGAGCAGTTTCTACCTGGGTTTTTTTAAGCCCTACTGGAGAGTCACATGGGATTAAGAAGCCCAGGCAAGGAGATTGCTGCAAATATGTTCTCTGATTGCCAAGGCAGCCTTCCAATTAAATGGGCATCCTTCAGCTGGATTTGAATAGTGTTTAAAATTCATTAGGAAAATAATTAAAATACCTAAAACAAGACAAACCAAAAACCTAGGTTTGGGTTGAATTAAACAGTTTCTGTGGCCCATGTAGGGGCATTTAAATTGCCTCTCATGCAGTCAAATTATAAAGCCGTGTGTTTCGCAACACACTCATTTGGGGTCTGGGTGCAAGGCAGTGCTTGTGTGCATGCGTATACCTGTATTGGGCCCATGGTATGTGGATCAGACTTGCTTTTGTTTCCAGTATCTAAGTGTGCATTTATTTTTTAGCCTCTGTGAGTTTTTATAGACTTTCTGTTTCACAATCTCCCTCGCACCTTGCCTGTACTTTCCTTTTTCTCCTTCTCTACCCAGCCAAAGTCCTCCTCCACAGACCTGCAGCAAAATCTCTGAGTTGTTTGCTGTTCTCCGCCTGCCTGCCCAGACCAGCCCAGATCCCTGCCCCAGTTCTCCCCACAGTCAACCCCTGGGCTGAGTGAGATCTCCTCCCTGGAGACCCCCAAGCTGCCCGTTGACTCCAGCAAGATAGCTGAGCAGAGTGAGGCCTGTTTCCTGCCTCTGTACAGGGAGGAAGGGCAGGGGCCGTGCCTGTGACCACATTTCTCAGCTCCAGGCAGTGGCCAGACATGAAACAGCCGCAAGAGCTAAATGTGAGAAGAAAACACTACGTCAGCCTAACCAAGGACATATTTACTTCAAACCCAACAACAGCCTCCAATGGTGTGAGTATGACACACACATGGGTAGGTCATGGATTTTGAGCAAGAGGTGTGCATGGTGTTTTGCATCCTCACATATAACACAACACATTTTATGCCAGTTCAAGAGAACCTGGATGCTTTACTATTATGCTTGGGGGATGCAGCATTATAGTATTCAGCTGAAGATCAAAGCAGGAAATCAACCTACTTATTGAAAGGTGCGCTGGTTTGCTAAATTATAACATTTAAAAACTACTGTCAGCTCTGACACGACACAGAAAATCACACCCAGACTTTCCACAAAGAAAGCTGGGGAACCAAAGCAGAAAATGTCCTGCTGCTGTAAAAGTCTATTAATATATCTTCAAGACAGGCAGAGCCCATGCCCCTCCCAACTACAGAGGAGGCAAACCTTCCCCCCAAGTCTGCACCAATCTGGCCAGGGGGCAAATTCCTTCCTGACCCCAAAGAGTGCTGTGCTGTGACCCTCAGCAGAGGGGCAAGACCCTCCAGCCAGGATCCTCTCGGCTTGAAGTTGCAGGCGGGCTATGGGAGATGCCAGGAACCTTTCCAGACAGAGAGTTAGTTTGAAGGGTGCTGTTTTGGAGGCCATCAGATGCTTTTACAAGTTGAATTTTAGTTCAGAAAATTTAATGTGTAGTGGGAAGAAGCAGGGCAGGGATTCTACCTGGAATCTCTTGATCCCCAGTGGAGAGTCGTGTGGGGTTAAGGGCCCCAGGGAAGATCACTACAAGTACATTGCCATGTTTCCAAAGCAGCCTTCTAATCAAATGGGCTCACCCAGCTTGATTTCAATATTGCTTAAACTATATTGGGAAAAAAAATAAAATCAACTGCCTAAAACCCCAAGATAACCCCTCCTCTCCTCCCCGCCCCTCCCATCTTCCAGGCTTTGGTTCAATGATCCAATATTGACTTTGATCCAAAGTAGTGGGTTACCCCTCTTGCAGCCAAGCTATAAAGCCAAATGCTGCCACAGTCTGATTTGGGGTCTGGGTCCATGGGTATGTACACGTGTGTGCATGTATCTGTATTGGGTCCATGTATCTCTGGGCAAGTCTTTCCTGGGCCTCTGGTCTCTAGATGTGCATTTGTTTCTTGCCTCTCTGAGTACTTATAGCCTTTCTCTTTCACACTTTTCTTCAGCGCTCACAAATAACTCTCTCTTTTTCTCCCTCTCTATCCGGAAATCTCCAGCCAATGTCCTCCTCCATTCACACGTCAGCAAAACTTTGGATTTCTCTTCTGTCTACCCCAGTGCCCAGCCAAGCCCCAGGTCTCTGCCCTGGCTCTCCCCACAGTGATTCCCTGGCATGGGTGAGATCTCTCTTCTGGAGAACCCAAAGTTTCCACCTGGCACCAGCAAGACACATGAATGGAGGGAGGCCTGTTTCCTGCCTCCATGCAGAGAGGAAGTGCAGGGACCATGCATCTAACCACGTTATCTCCAGGCAGTGACCAGACACAAGACAGCCTTCAGACCAACATGCCACCTGGAAATGCCACCTCGAGCCAACTATGGCGCGGTCCATTTCCAACCTGACAACAGCCCCGTCCCCTGCACCCCGTGGGTGAGCGTGATGCATGCATTTGCAGGTGTAGGATTTGGAAAGGGAGGACTGTAAATGGTGTAGTACCTCATCATATGTAACACTGCACACACGTCTTTCCCGTTCAATAGAAACCAGATGTTTGCTGCTTGGCAAGGGGGTACAGGGGGCACCAATACATTATTCAGCTGAGGACCATTTATTACAATGATTTTCAATAACCAGTACTTTTTTGGAGCCTTCAGTTTTTGAATAAGTCAAGGGAAGAGTGTGGATCAGATACCTAACTGGCATCAAGTAGCCCCACTGAAGGCAGCAGAGCTGATTAACACCAGGTGTGTTGAAGTGGAGGGGGAGAAACCACAGGTTACTAATGTTGCCCTCTGCCCAATCTGACTCCATAGTTTCATAGTTTCTAGGGTCGGAAGAGACCGGAGCAGATGATCTAATCCGACCCCCTGCCATGGCAGGAAACAATACTGGGGTCAAACAACCCCAGCAAGATCTTCATCCAACCTCAAAGTGTTATACTTTTTTTGCGATGGGCCCTCTTAAAAACCCCCACGGTAGGAGCCAGGACCGCCTCTCTTGGAAGTTGGTTCCAGACCCTAGCCGCCCTGACCGTGAAGTAGCGCTTCCTGATATCTAGCCTAAACCTTCCCTCTCCCAGCTTGTGACCACTATTCCTGGTCACTCCTGGCAGTGCATGCACGGGGGAACAGTGACTCCCCCAATGCCCACTGATCCCCCATGACTAGTTTGTAACAGGCCACTAGATCCCCCTCAGCCTTCTCTTTTGGAGGCTGAACAAGTTTCAGGTCCCGTAGCCTCTCCTCATAGGGCCTGCCCTGCTGTCCCTGATAATGTGAGTGGCCCTCCTCTGGACCCTCTCGATGCTGTTCACATCTGGGAGGAGATGTTCCAAACCTAACAAGAAAAGCATCCATGGTCTCCCCAAACTTCCACCAGGTGTGGAGATGCTCAACAAAAGGTGCTGAGGACTTCAGGCCATTTTCTACCTTTCATTTTCTCCAGATCCTTGAGTTGCTTGGAGTCAGTGATGGACGTGGACTCCCACAGAGTCCCTTGGTGATACAAGAGTGTGACTGGTTACACCATGGGGTCAACACAGAGAAGAGGGGTGCGGGGGACATGATAGAGGTCTCTCAAATCACTGCACCAAGCAAAGAGGGAAGTATTGTCCACCAAGTGCAAGAATATTCAGGGTGCCCACTTAAATTAGTGGGTGATAAGTTTAAAACTAAACAAGAAGAAAAAGTCATTGTGCACTTCATAGTCAACAGGTGTACGTATTGCCATAGGAGGTGGTGGAGAGAGGGAGCACATCCAGGTTCAACAAGAGGCTGGATACATTCATGAAGGATAGATCTATTTATGGCTGTTTGACAAAATGGATGGAAATGTTTCCTGTGGCACCTCTAACCCAATGAATGGTGAGATATCGAGTTCAATACTCTCTCTGTATAGCATGCACTTCTGTCACCACGGGAGACACATATTGGGTTCTATGCACCACTAGTCTGACCCAGTGGGCTACTAACTTACTTCTTGTGTTTTTAAATAAGCCCTGGGTTGATCATGGTGACACAGAGAATCTCACCCGAACCTGCCCCAGGTAAAGCAAGGGGACTACAACAGCCTACACCCTGCTTCTATAAAAGGTTTTTAATGTCTGCTCAAGAGATTCCAGGTAAAGACCATGCCCTTTACGTAGGAAGCCAACCACCCACCCTCCAGGATTATACCAATCTGAGCAGGGGGTAAAATTCCTTCCTGACCACAAAGAGGGCAGTTCATCAGACCCTGATTGGAGCAGCAAGACGCTCTAGCTAGGAATCCCTGGTTTGAGTCCCAGCAGGAGCAATGGTGCAGCCCAGTCACCGCCCCTCTGTTGGCTGCTGCCAATACCCAATGCCTCTGAAGAGATTTAAAAACACCCAGAAATATATAGGAGAAATAGGACAAGGGGGCAGTCAAAAAAGAGGCATGGAGAGGGCAACCAGCATTTTTTTAGTTATCTGTATACTTCATTAGTGACCCCTGTTCAAGAAGAGGAAACATGCCAAATCTTTCTCTGCCTCTCTGGCCTCACAGGCCTTGGAGATGAAGACCATCTCCCCCAAGCCCAGCTATATTTACCTTGAGCGTCTAAATCAGGGGTCTACAGACCCTCACCCACAAGGTAATTTTCTCCTGACTTCTGAGTCCAGACCTACCACAGTTATGACCAAAAGGCTGTGGTAAGCTTCCCTGATCTGTTATCTCTGGTTTTCTAGGTCCGGACTCCAGATTCAGCTCCATTCTTCAGCTCTTGAATGGATTCCCACTTCGAGCTGATTTCTGATTGCAGGATCCTGCCCCGGGACTGTGTTATCAACTCAGTGTCTGGATTTCCTTCGGAATCGGGTCTTTAAGCTCCTAAACCCTGACTGAGCCCCTTAGTCCTGTCCATCTTTGGTGGACTAACTACTAGACCAAGACATTTCTTACCTGGCCCTTAAAATCCTCATCGGAAAAATTACCAGGCTTCTCATCTTCACCTCATACTTTTGACCCAATCAGAGTATGTCATGAAGACCTCACAGTCTTTGTCCCCAGAGGTGAACTTCACCTGTGTCCAGGACTGGATCCATTGCAGTGGAGATGTCTCACCTCTCTTTGATGCCTCCTCCTCCCAAAATTTAAAACCAACTGCGTAGGAGTGGGAGCAGCATTTCTACTCCAGCAGTGCTGAGATAGTATATTGACTTCATGACTCATTCTCCTCTCCCTCTTTCCTGATAATCTCTTGCCACTCAATCAGGTAGACTGTCCCTCTCTTATTCTGAAGGGCCTTAATCTTCTGCTGTTGAAACTGTCCTTCTTGTTGCAATGTTGCTCTCTTACCCACACCTGATCGTCTCTCCCTTTTCATTGCCAGCCCTGAAGACTGGTTTTTAGTTCTAGCTAAAAACCTCCATGCAGCAGTGGTTACATAGCGAAAGGTGTAGCAATGACTGATAGGAAAATATGGGAAGTGTTGTCAAGATGGTCAAGAAAGTGGGATTTTGTTTTATGAAACTGAATAAGAGATCAACGTTTCACTATAACAACTATAGGTCTACACCCCATCCATCCCATACACACCCCATCACCTTCCGAAGAAAATGCTTCCATTCATGTCTCCATCCATTTATACATATCCCCTCCATCCCTATATCTATCCAGTCCCACTTGTCCTATCCGTCCATTTGTTCTTCCATCCATTGGTTCTTCAATCCATCAGTACTTCAATCCATCCCCAATTGGCCCCTCCAACCATCCCAACTTATCCCCTCCATCCATCTTCAAGGGCCCACACTTCATCTTTAGACTTTTCCACACAGAAAAGTTTGCTTTGAAGACCTGCTTGTCCATATACAAGGGTGACAAAATGGGCTGGATGCCAAAGTGGTGATTATCATTCCAGCTTTAATGTAGGAACATGTGCAAAATGCATGACTGGTGCCCTGTTCTGGAATGTGGCTGGTAGTAGGATGAGGCATCAGGGCTGGGAATACAGGATCCTTTGCCTGGCACTGAAATATGGCTGGCTTTGAGCTGGGGAATCAGGGCTGGGGATACAAGGACAATATGGACTCCCAGTAACAGCACTGGGATGTGTCTTGCTGCAGGGGTTAAACAAGGTGTCCTTCCCCAACTGTGAGATGTGGCTTCCTCTTGGGTGGAGCAGAGCCAAAAACAGTTGTTCCACATGGCGATGTTGTCTGACAGATCATGGCAAGCTGGGCAGGGAAGCCGCATGCTGACATGTTACCTCTTTGTGGCAGGAGGCTGAAGATGATGGCCAGGGAGAGCAGGACAGCGAAGAGCAGGGAGATGACAGCTCGGTAGTATAGTGGACCTTGGTTGGGACATAGAGAGCAGTCCTCTGAAACGAGCTCTGAAGGAGAGAGAGACTAGAATTACCACCCTATAGCCCAAAGGGAGTCATAGAACCGTAGAGAAGTCCTGGTGGAGCTTGGTCAGCCCTGTCCAAACCATCCCAAGCAAACCTATCATCTAACCTCTTTGTCAAACCATGTCAACACTGACATCGAACAAGACATCATATCTGAATCTGCCACAGGGAAAGCAAATGGACCACAGCAGGCAATGTCCTGCTGCTTTACATTTTTTTCTATAAACACTCAGAAGATCCCAGGGAGATACCACGCGCCCCACTACAGAGGAAGGCAACTCATCCCCAGTCTGTATCAATCTGAAGAAGGCAGAAATGTCTTTCCTGACCCCAAAGACTGCAATGGACTCACCTTGAGCAGAAGTGCCAGACCCTCTAGTAAGGAACCTCTGACATGTTGTTTGAGCCTGGCCCTGGGAGAAGTGCAGAATCTGTCCACACAAAGAAGACATTTGAAGTTTGCCATTTTGGAAGCTGTGAGATGCACTGGCAAATTTAATGCTAATTCAAGAAACTATATGTGCACTGGGGTGGGGCATGGTTTCTATCTAGGATGTCTTGAGCCCTACCGCAGAGTCACATAAGATTAAGAAACCCAAGGAAGAAGATTAACATATATGCTCCAATATTGCTCCAATCTGGGCTCATTCCAATACATTCAAATAGTGCTTAACATTCGTTGGGAAAAACTAACATGCCTAAAACAAGAGAAACAAAAAACCTGAGTTCAGATTCAATTAAATAGTTTATGTGAACCCACCTAATGGAACAAGGGGGCATGCATGCGTGCATGCGTGCGTGTGTGTGTGTGATCCCTACCCTGGTTCTCCCCAAAGTGAGCCCCTGGGATGGGGAAGATCTCTCCTCTGTTGAGCCCCAAGCTCCAAGCTTATTCCAGCAAGATACATACATGGAGAGAAGCCTGTTTCCTGCCTCCATGAAGAGAGAATGTGCCGGGCCATGCGCCTAACTATTTTACTCAGCTTCAGACAGTGACCAGACATGAGAGAGCCCTGAGAGCAACACACCAGTTGGAAACACGCCCTCAAACTAACCAGGGACGTGTTCATGTCAAACTCAACAACAGCCCCTCAACAGTGATTATGACATGTGCACAGATGTGTCTAGGATTCTGAAAAGCAGGGTTCAGATTGTGAGGTGTATCATCACATATAATGCAACATATATTTTGTTTCAGTTTAAGAGGAACCAGATGCTCTGCCATTATGCTAGGAGGGGCCTTCATACTACACTTGATCTGAGCCTTCAGGAGGCCCAAAGCAAAAACCAGTGTAACTACTGAAAGGTACATTGCCTTGCTAGATTACATGTAAAGTTTAAAAAAGAAAAACCACCACTAACCAAGCAAGAAATGGGGAAAGTAATCCAAATACCTGGTGTCATTCATCCTCTAGTCATGCCAGTTAAATGTATGTCTCTTCTTCAGATTCACAAAACAAAATCTAGCCCTCTTCACTGTCTTGACAGTCCCTGCAATACTTCAGTGTCTATTTTTTTATACCCGAGTTCATATAACCACCCCAAGAGAAGGCTTTTAGCTAGACATAAAAAAACAGACTGCAGAACTGTGCAACAGAAGTTCGACATTGCCAAAAATGGCTGAAGACAGCCACATTGCAGGAGGAAGGATAATTTGAAGAGAGGAAGATCAAGACCCTTCAAAAGAAGAGAGGGGTATTTACACCTATGGAGTGGAGACAGCTTACTATGGATCTGGGGCAGGATAGTGAGCAATGAAGTCAATGGACCTTTTCAGCAATGCTTGGATATAAACGCCACTGCCCCACCACACAGTTGGTTTCAATCCAGCACAACTAAAAGAAGGGGTGCAACTGCACAACTGCCCCCATCCTGGATCTGCCTCCTGTCACATTCCTCATTTAATCCCACTCACTGGTCTGGCTCTGCTTCCTCCCCGTAACGCTCAGCATGGTGCTGTCTCCCAGCCCAATTCTGAACTTGGTAAGCCCAAAGTTTCCCCAGGGGGCATCAATGGAATCAGAGTTGGGTCCTGATCTTGAGTCCTGTCACTCTGGGTAAATCCAGAGTGACACCAGCTGAGCCAGGTTGACCCAGTGTAGCTCTTGGGGTTTCTTGTGAATCTGGATTCACCCTCTTGATGTCTGTAGACTTAAGACCTGATTCTAATCTCAGTGACCCCCAATTGATGTCAGCAGAGTTGGGGTGAGGGTCAGCACCCCTCAGTGGCCCATGGTAGAGACTATCCACAAATCAAGGGCTTGCTGATGGCATGGGTCAGGCGTTGCCTTGTTGCACCTCTGAACCTACCCCCACTGAGATCCAGAGCAGCTCTTCCAGATTGATGCTCCCTGTTGAGGCTTCTGTGATGGGATGATGTTCGAGCTGGAATGATCTTCTCGATCATAGCAGCAGGCACCCTGGGTATCAGAGGCCTATGGAGCCATTTTGGGAGACTCTTTCTGCTTTTCAATTATGAATATATATGTGTGTATGTGCAAGTGAGGTTGTGGTGGGAGACAGGGGTCTCTGGGGCTGTGTGAACCTGGGTAGAGGTGTATGCTGTGTTCAGCTCTATATCTGTGTTCAGCTCTATGCACTTCTCCCAGCCTGACTTAGATGTGTAGCCCTGAGCACAGATCTTGAACAGTTGGGGAAACTTTCCAGATACATCCTGTATTTGCCTGAAAACTAGTTTTGGAGGCCACCAAATATCTTGACGTCATATAATGTCATATATCTTGACTTCAAAAAAGCCTTTGATCCAGTACCCCATGATCACCTCTTGGCAAAACTGGGCAAATGTGCCTTAGGTCCACCACAATCCATTGGCTGGGAACTTGGCTTCATGGTTGGCCCCAGAGGGTGGTAATTGATGGCAGTCACTCATCATGGTGTCCTGTGACCAGTGGGGTCTCCCAAGGCTCTGTTCTTGGACCCATATTGTTCAACATCTTCATTAATGATGTGGACACTGGAGTCAGGAGCGGACTGGCCAAGTTTGCCGATGACACCAAACTTTGGGGCAAAGCATCCACACCAGAATATAGGTGGGTGATCCAGGCTGATCTGGACAGGCTCAGCAAATGGGCGGATGAGAACCTGATGGTGTTTAACACCAAAAAATGCGATTCTCCACCTTGGGAGGAAAAACCTGCAGCATCCTTATAGGCTTGGCAGTGCTACGCTGGATAGCACTATGGAAGAAAGAGACTTGGGGGTCATCATTGACCACAAGATGAACATGAGCCTGCAATGCGATGCTGGGGCTAGTAAAGCGACCAAAACGCTGGCTTGCATCCATAGATGCTTCTCAAGCAAATCCCGGGACGTCATTCTCCCCTTGTACTCAGACTTGGTGAGGCCGCAGCTGGAGTACTGCATCCAGTTTGGGGCTCCACAATTCAAAAAGGATGTGGAGAAGCTTGAGAGAGTTCAGAGAAGAGCCACATGCATGATCAGAGGTGAGGAAGACAGACCTTACAATAACAGGCTGAGAGCCATGGGGCTCTTTAGCCTAGAAAAGTGCAGGCTCAGGGGTGATGTGGTGACCATCTATAAGTTTATCAGGGGTGACCACCAGGATCTGGGGGAGCATTGTTTCACCAGGGCACCCCAAAGGATGACAAAGTTGAACGGTCACAAAATCCTGCGAGACCGTTTCAGGCTGGACATAAGGAAGAATTTCTTTACTGTCCGAGCCCCCAAGGTCTGCCTGCCATCGGAGGAGGTTCAAGCACCCGCTTCAAGAGCAAATTGGATGCTTATCTTGCTTGGATCCTATGACCCCAGCTGACTTCCTGCCAGCAGATGCATGACAAACAGAACCCATAGGTGATACTTCCCCTCTATCGGGTGCTGGTCAGACCACAGCTGGAGTACTGTGTGCAGTTTTGGCCGCCGCAATTCAAGAGGGATGTGGATAACCTGGAGAGGGTCCAGAGAAGGGCCACTTATATGGCTAAGGTCTTGCAGGCCAAGCCCTACGAGGAGAGACTAGAGCACCTGGACCTCTTCAGCCTCCGCAAGAGAAGGTTGAGAGTCGACGTTGTGGCTGCCTATCAATTCATCATGGGGGGCAGAAGAGAATTGGTGAGGCTCTACTCACCAAGGCGCCTCTGGGGGTCACAAGAAATAATGGCCATAAGCTAGCAGAGAGCAGATTTAGACTGGACATTAGGAGGAACTTCCTCACAGTTAGAGAGGCCAAAGTCTGGAATGGGCTCCCAAGGGAGGTGGGGCTCTCCCCTACCCTAGGGGTCTTCAAGAGGAGGTTGGATGGGCATCTGGCTGGGGTCATCTCAACCCAGCACTTTCCTGTCTATGCAGGGGGTCAGACTTGATGATCTATTGAGGTCCCTCCTGACCCTAATATCTCTGAATCTATGAATGTACCAATCATTCCCCGCCCTCCCCCTGCCAGAACACCCTGTTGTCTGTCTGTATTGGGGCAGAGACAGGATTTGGTAAAGGTGGGTGTGGGGAGTGGCAACCTGTGCTGTAGTGGTAGTTCTGCCCCATCTCCAGCCACCCTCTGCCACCTCCCCCATAGCCACTCTGGGGGGAATAGAGCAGGGAGGAGGGGGTTCAGTGGTGCACTTCTGGCAACAGCTGGAAACAAAGACCATGTTCCTTGCACACAGAGCACACACAGCTCTCTACATTCAGTAGGCCTGTGCGAAGGGGCTAGTATTCACTTTGGATTCAGATTTGGGCCAATTCAGGGGACAGTGATTCAATTTGGTGATTCGAATCAATGTCCTGAAGCATGGAGTCCGGGTCCAGCTCTCTGCTGCAGTGAGCAGGGACTGCCCAAATTGCTGAAGCTCTCTGAATTTTTTCTGAATTGATTTGGAGAACTTTGAATTGATTCACACCTTTTAATTGGTTCCTTTATTCAATTTGGATTTGGAGATTCAGCCATTGAATGAGGCCAAATCTCTTCCTAATTGAATCAGCACCCAAAGCTTTGCACAGCCCTAATGTTCAGCTCATTTCAAACAGGCCAAGAGGCGTACATCCAAATCCAGGGAGGGTGGAGTTGAAACCCCCCCACCACACACAACACTCACACACACCCACACACACACACACACTTTTATTCTTGCTCCACCCAAACTTTGGGAGGGGCATTTCTATTCTGGCAGTGCTGAGAGACTCAATAGACTTCATAGATAATTATCATCTTCCTGGTTCTCGGTAATCATTCTTCACTCCACAGGTGCGAGTGCCCGTCTCTTCACTTTTTAATGGCCTCAATCTGCCACTCTTCAGACCAGTCTTTCTTTTGCAACTGTCTGTCACACGTTCCTAGGAACGTCTTTCTTCCGTTCCGCCTCCCTGCAGACTCTTTATCGCTCTAGAGAAAACCAGCTAGTTTCAGACGTGCTCTTGTTAACTCAGGTGTAGAAATAACTGAGAGTGGAGATCTGAAGGTACCATCACAGTGAAGGCCAGAGTGTGAATAAGCAATGTACATCTAACTGGAATGACTCCAGGACAAAGGACATGATATTTCTGTACTATTTAGACTCTTTTTTGCTTTTGTTGGGTGGATTTTGTCTTTTAACTTTATAATCTATCACCAATTCTTGATAGGATTATATAAAATGTAATGCAAATTCCATTGGCTGTTTTTGGTTTTGAATACTAGTATTAAGCTGAATGCTATAGTGCTAGTCCCCTAGCATATTAGTAAAGGAATATAGGTGCCCTTTAACTGGAGAAAAATGTGTGTCATGCTCTACTAGACTGTGTGCCACCCTGCGTGCAGCCACTGTTTCTAAATCCAAGATCCACCCATGAATGATGCATTTGTTTATAGTCTCAGTGGTTACTACTGTTGGTTTCTGTCTGTATGGCTTAGATAGCACAGAATCATAGAGGACTCGGGCTGGAAGGGACCTCCAAAGGTAATTTCATCCAACCTCCTGTCCAAGGCAGGATCATCCATATCCAAACCATCCTCTAGAAATCCATCACGTAAGCTCTTTGTAAAACTACCATCAGCCGTGACACCACACAAGACGTAACACCTCCACCTGCCACAGGAAAAGCAGGGGAGCCATGCTAGCCAATGCCTTGCTTCTATATAAATTTGCTAATATGTACTCAAGAGGGCCTTGGTAGAGGCTTTGCTCCACCCACTACACAGGAAGGCAAACATCTCCCTTCCCCCACTCCATTCTATACCAATCTGAATAGGGGGTAAAATGCCTTTCTGATCCCAAAGATTTCATCCGTCTGACCCTGATCAGAGAGGCAAGACCCTCCAGCCAGGAACCTTTCCAGACAACAAGGTAGTTTGAAGTCTGCCATTTTAGAAGCCATGAGATGCATTTGCAAATTGAATTTCAAGTCAGGAAATTAAATTTGTAGGCGTGAAGCAGGGATGGGTTTCTACCCAGGATTTCTTGAGCCCTACTGGAGAGTCACATGGGGTTCAGAAGCTCAGGGAAGGAGATCACTGCAGATATGTGCCTATATTGCCAAAGCAAATATGGGTTCTTCAGACAGATTTGAATAGTGTTTAAATACTTTTAAAAAAGATTATTCCATATATCCCAGCAGGAAATTCAGGGCAAAGGGAAACCAGCCATAGTCTCTTTTTATGACCAGGTTACAAAACACCTCAGACACAGGAGCAGGGGTAGGTATCGTTTATTAGACTTCAGGAAGGCCTTCGATACCGTATCCCACCCCATACTGGTGAACAAGTTAAGAGGTTGTGACTTGTGATTACACAGCAGTGGGTGGCAAATTGGCTACAGGGTCATACCCAGAGAGTGGTGGTGGACGGGTCTGACCAGGGTCCTGCAGGGCTCGTCCTTGGACCAATACTCTTCAATGTCTTCATCAGTGACTTGGACGAGGGAGTGAAGTGTACTCTGTTCAAGGTTGCCAATGATACAAAGCTGTGGGGAGAAGTGGACACACCAGAGGGCAGGGAACAACTACAGGCAGACCTCAACAGGTTGGACAAATGGGCAGAAAACAACAGAATGCGATTTAACATGGAGAAATGCAAAGTGCTGCATCTAGGGAGGAAAAATGTCCAGCACACCTACTGCCTGGGAAATGACCTACTCGGCAGCACACAAGCGGAAAGGGATCTCGGAGTCCTAGTGGACTCCAAGATGAACACGAGTCGTCAGTGTGACGAAGTCATCAGCAAAGCTAATGGCATTTTATCATGCCCCAGCAGATGCATGACAAACAGGTCATCTGAACCCAGCACTCTTTCCTGTCTATGCAGGGGGTCGGACTCGATGATCTATTGAGGTCCCTTCCGACCCTAACTTCTATGAATCTATGAACTTCAAACTCCACAATAGCCCCAAACAAGGTGAGTATCACACACACATGGGTGGATCTAGGTTTTTGAACAAAAGAGGTGTATATGGTGTTTTGCATCATCACATATACCACAGCACATTTTATGCCAGTTCAAGG
Source organism: Crocodylus siamensis (assembly GCF_052110815.1). Taxonomy (NCBI): domain Eukaryota; kingdom Metazoa; phylum Chordata; order Crocodylia; family Crocodylidae; genus Crocodylus; species Crocodylus siamensis. The sequence goes on from NC_143409.1 coordinate 49,085,560, forward strand.
GAAATTGGATGCTTTGCTATTATGCTATAGGGAAGCAGCATTATATTATTCAGCTGCAGATCAAGGCAAGAAACTAATGTAACGATTGAAAGGTACACTGGTTTGCTAGATTATAACATTAAAAAAACACCTACCACCAGCCCTGATACCACACAAGACATCACACTCAGACCTTCCACAGAGAAAGCAGGGGACCATGGGAGAAAATGTCCTGCTTCTGTAAAAGTTTGCAAATATGTCCTCAAGGCAGGCAGAGCCCATCCTCTCCACACACACCCCGCCTACCAAACACTTAATCCTGCACTCCCCAGCCAACATCCTCCTCCACACACACTTTTGCAAAACTTTTGAGTTCTCTCCTGTCCATCCCAGTGCCCAGCCAAGCCCCAGTTCACCTCTGGGGTAGGTTAGATCTCCCCTCTAGAGAATCCCAAGTTTCCATCTGACACCAGCCACATAGATGGATGGAGGGAGGCCTGTTTCCAGCCTCCATGTGTCTAACCACCTTAGCTGCAGGCAGTGACCAGACACGAGACCTCGAGACCAACATACCAGCTGGAAATGCCACTTCAACCCAACCAGGGACCAGTTCCATTGAAACCTGACAAGAGCCAGCCCCCCGACCCCGCCTCGCCAGGGTGAGTATGGTGCACATATTGGTGGGTGTAGCATTTGGAAAAAGAGAGGTGTATAAACTGTGGAGTATATCATCATGTATAACACAACACATACTTTGTTCCATTTCAAGGCAAACTAAATACTTTTCTGTTATGTAGAGGAAGGGGGGGGGGGGCAGCAATATATCTTTCAGATAAGGTTCAAAGCCAAAAAACCAAAGTAACTATTAAAAGGTTCCCTGGTTTGATGCTTTATATGTAAAGTTAAAAAAACGCCCACAACCAACTAGGCAAAAAATAGCAAAATAATCCAAAGATATTGTGTAATTCTCCCTGTCATCATTCCAGTTGAATGTATGTCATTTATTCAGATTCATATGACAAAATCTAGCCTTCTTCAGTGTTTTGATGGTCCCTCTGAAACCTCACTGTCAGGCATTTCCTAGGACCACCCCCAAGTGAAGGTATTTATTTAGAGCAAGAAAAAAACCAATCTGCAGGGCTGTGAATTAGAAGTGAGACATTGCCACAAACGACTGAGACAGCAGCATTGCAGGAGCAAGAATACTTTGAGGAGTGGAAGATCAAGACCCTTCAAAAGGAGAGTGGGTTGTTCATACCTGTGGCGTGGAGTGAAATAAGAAGGAGTCTGGGGCGGGATAATGAGCCGTGAAGTCTATGGACTCCCTCAGCGAGGCCTGGATGTAAATGCTGCTGCCCCACCAAGGCATTTGATTTGAGTCCAGATGCACTCAAGGCAGGGTGCACATGCATTAGTGCCCCCATCCTGGATCTGCCTCCTGACACATATTCCTCATTTAATCCCACTCACCGGTCTGGCTCTGGTTCCTCCCTGTAACGCTCAGCATGGTGCCCTCTCCCAGCCCGATCCGCTCCCAGTTTATTTGGACACAGCACTGGTAGAGGCCAGAGTCCCGCTCCTCCAGGGCTGAGAGCATCAACGTGGCCTCCCCAAGTTTGTGCTGCTCCGGGGGGGACATCTGGAGCCGCCCCTTGTGGGACGGGTGGTGAGGATTCAGCGTGAAGTCCCCAAGCAGCTCCCCAGAACCAGAGCACTTTTGCTTTCTCCATCTCATGGTTCTCAAAAGTGCATTTCAGGCTCACATTTTTCCCAGCTGTCACATTGAGAGATTTTGGATCCTGAGAGACTCTAAAGCCATCTAGGAAATGAGAGAGGGACAGACAAAGTCACACCCCAAAAGACCTCATGGCAACAAAGTAGGTGAGGCGTCGTGTTTGATCAGACTCCCCCCCGCCACCAACAATCCCCGCTTTTAATTACCCACCATTTCTGACTGAAAAATAGCCTCCCTCTTCCCCTTCCAACACCTTGTCCATCCATTTCTGTCCACCCCTCCTTTCCCTTTCTGTTCCCAGTTCCTTCAGCTCCTCACAGAGATCTATCCCACAATTTCTCTGTCCCTCTTCCAGCAGAGCACGCTGAGCGGGCATTGCACAGCAATCTTCCAAACTCTGAAGGGTGATGCTAGAGGGGATGGCAAGAGGGTTTTCTCGGTGGCCATAGGAGACAGGCTAGGAGCAGTGGTCTCAAGCTGCAGTAGGAAACATTTAGGCTGAGGGTGTAAAGGCACTAAAGACTGTCTTACTCTGCAGGTCAGCAGCAAACTTACCTGTTCTCTGGTTCCACGTATTTCTGTTCATGGTCCAAGTTTTGCGACAGTCATCTTGGATAGCTGCACCATCTTTGTTTGAGTAGAGGAGGAAAAATCACAGATTACCTAGTGAACTCCATATTGAGAGAGGAGAATGCAGCCAGCATGGGCACCCGGGTGGGCCATTGTGGGCTGAAATGCAGTCCAGATTAGTCTGTCTGTATTTCCAGGTCTCAGACTGCCTGAGAGCTGTGTGTAGAGAAAGTGAATGGAGAGACGGCAGTCTGTGAAGGCAGGGAGGGAGAGACATCTGAAGAGGAAGAGAGGATTGAGAGATGAACCCATGGGCAGAGAAGGCCAGAATGCCAAATGGGCAGATGGATACTGCTACAGGAGGAGTGATGGAAGGAATCAGCTGGATCTAGATGGAGTTGGTAGACAAGGTGAGAAAGAAGATGAACAGGAACTAGAGAAGAAAAGTCTGGATGGGTGGTTGGGTGGGTTGGACGTTGATGGGCACTGTGGGGACGGAGAGAGGGCTAGGAGGGCAGTATGGGAAGGGCAGGATGAATGAATTTGCTACACAATCAACGTAAATGGATTATGTGAGCAGCAAAGAGAAGCAAGGACACTGCCAAGGCTTAGTTAGCTGGATGGTTTAGCTATTAAAGGGAAATGGGTGAATAGATGGAAAAGAAAAAGGAGAGATTGCAGAGAAGGCAGAGTGGGTGGATAGCTAGGGAAGAGATGCGAATGGGTAGCGATAGGGGGTTGGATCCATGCAAAGCTGAGCTGACTGTAGGCAGGGAGGGATGGTGAGCTTTAGGTGGTTGAAGCTGGGTCTGGAGGACAGTTAGGCAGTGCCCAGGACAGTGGCAAAGCTTCTTACCTACCTGCTCCCCCAGTGATAAGGACAAGGGTAGAAACCAGTGCTGGCAGCAGCTCCATGCTCCACGCTCTCTGAATGATGCTGCAGGGCTCCTCAGCTCTGCCTTGTCTGTCCCCAGAAGCATCACCCCCCCGGCGAGTGCAGCAGAAAGACGTGTGGTTGGAGCCTCTGCTCTCAATTGAGAAACAGGCAAGAGATGTGGCCGGACAAGGAGGAGGGACTGTGCGTTCAAGCGTATGAAGGGTTTTCTTATGTGTTTGCAGAGCTGTGTGAAAGGCATCCATCAGCACTGTGCCAGAACACAGACTCACCTGTGTGTCCTGGCCCCCAGACTCCCCACAGCTGAGAAGGACTCATGGGTTCACATACTAGAGTACAGGTGGGCATGGATGCATGGATGGGCAGTTGGGGCAAATGGGGATAGATGGATGCATGAAAGGATGGGGGTGGGGATGCATAGATGGATGGAGTTTCTGGGGATGGATGCATGCACACCGAGAGGAGTGTAGGAGAAGGGATACCCCCCCCGCGACATGTTGCTCCTATCAGTGCTCACTTCATAGCTGATGGTTGCACCATCCAGCTGGGCCTGTGGCTCTAACTTCCCCCTCTCTCCCTCCCTTCATCATCCAGCAGCTTCCTGCCACACTCACCCCCAAGACAGGAGCCACCACCACCCTTGCCTGCTCTTTTGACACCCCCTTGCTATGTTCTTAAATTAAATAATACAGCCATAGGGCCTTCTTTTGTGGCCCTTCTTTTGTTCTTCAGTTCTGAAATGTGCTATGGATAGCCCATGGTGGCACAGAGCATGACACACAGCCACCTCGGTTCTTTGGTTTACCACGGGCAATTTGTGTAGCGACTCACCCTGCAGCAGAGCAGCGTGGCGGCTTCTATGGTGTTGGAGTGTGCAGCGATGAGATGGGGGCATGTTGGGGAAATGCTCATGCCAAAAACTTCAGATCAAAATGTTGAAGGGAGTTAGGAGATAATAGGATGACTGCCACTTTCCCATGGGAGTGAAAAGGCCCCTGCCCTATTCTCCACCCACCCATGACCCACTTCTGATCTATTCACAGATAATTACCACCCATCTCTCTGCCCCTGGTTTAACAGCAGCATTTGCCTCTCCTGACATTATATCCATCCTTGGGTCCTCAGTCCCTGTGTCTCCCTCTTCTTTCCCTGTGAATGTCAGGAAGACACTGGCGTGTCTATGCATCCAGCCCTTGTTCTCACAACTGTACGTCATTCCTTGCAAGCTCTTCTTCGCTATTTTTCATCCAGCTTGGATGGTCCTTGGGGGACAACATGGTGCAGTTGGGAACATCAGGCATCGGCAGGAGTGGCAGGCCCGTGGAGAAGGGTATCGGTGCAGCACCATTTCAATCCATCATTGTGTTCAAGTAGGGTTACCAAAACAAGAACTTGGTTTTGTTTTACAGCAAACTTTTTATTTTTTTTATGGCTGATATATTAAACCCTTATATTTGAACCCAGTCTTTCTGAGCAGGGCCTGTCAGCAGAGCCAGGGCCTGGTCAAAGAGTTACATGAATATTATGTAACCATATATTTGTTAGAAAGAAAAAGTATCATTAAAAAGGTAAAAACCTTGCCAATTGTCATTAAAATGATTTTTTTGGGTTGTAACCCTGCTGCCCGCAAGCTCCCATCCCCTACCCCTATAATGAGCTCCCGGAGCAGGTGGGACCTTCTCTTTGGAGAAAATCATGCTCCCAGCTAACTCTGAAGAGATGGAGGCCAGTTCCCAAATGGGTATAAATACAGCAGTGATTTTCACCAAAACATATTTAGTGATTCCTGCTTTTTCAAATGTTGATCAATTCAAATTTATGGACCTTTTCTATCCTTTAACCTTTTTGAAAAGTCACTGATTTCTACAGCCAATGCTCTCTCAATTTTGGGGTATGGCTGGGACCCAAAGACTATTCTGGAGAAAGGGCTGGTGGGCAGGAGAAAACAACATGCCCCACTTGAGAGCCAAACGTCTGTGGCCAGGGACAAGGACTGGGACAGCAGCAGTGGTGTAAGCAGTAAATTCGGTGCCAGGGCGAACCCTGCTGGGGACAGGTGCCAAGAGCAGGGCAGCGGTGCAACAGTCTTATCCATGCCAGGAACTCCTTTGCCTGCCCTGGCTGTTGCTCATAAAGTGCTTGCAGCATTGGACCATGCTGAAGTTGTCAACATGGCAATGGGGCCAGGGTGCAGACTCTCTGGAGTTAGGGGTGAGTCTGGCATCCAGGCTAACGTGGTGCCTAGAGAAGTCCATCTCTCACACCACTCTACTTAGGATATGAGATAATGGGAATGATGCTGGAGAAGACTGTGGGAGAATTATCCCTGGACCCTACAAAGAAATGAACCCCCATTGGGGGAGTAAAGTAATGACTGACCATGAAGTTTTTGAGTTATTGTCAAGGTGCTCAAGAATGGCAGAATTGGTTTTATGAGTCTGAACAAGACATGGACCTTTAACTGTAATAGCCACAGGACAAATGACACAATGTCTTGTGCAGAAAAGGACCCGGGCGTGAGACCGGACACTAACTTGAATATGAGTAAATGGTGTGCCCTTGTTGCAAAGGAGGTTAATGGCATACTGGGCTGCACTGGTATCAGCGTTGCCAGCAGAGCAAGGGGAGAGCTTCCTCCCCTCTATTCAGCACTGATGAGGCCACATCTGGGGTCCTGTGTCCAGTTTGGGGCCTCCACTACAGAAAGGATGTGGACAAATTGGAGAGGGTTGAGAGGAGGGCAAGAACAATGCTGAAAGGTCTGGGGGCCATGCCTGCTGAGGAGAGGCTGAGAGAACTGAGCTTATTTAGTCTGAAGAAAGAGAAGACTGAGGGGGGATTTAATGGCACCTTCATGTCCTGCATAAGTAGCTCCAAAGCAGCTCCTGCTGGACTGTTCTCCATGCTGGCAGACAACAGAACAAGGAACAATGACCTCCTGTGGCAGCAAGGCAAGTTTATGTTAGATCTGATGGAAAATTTTCTCACCAGGAGGGTAGTAAAGCACTCGAAGAGGTTACCCAGACAGGTTGTTGAATCTCTATCCCCTGAGGTTTTTAAGACCCAAGTAGACAAAGCCCAGGCTGGGATGATCGAGTTGCAGCTGGTCCTGCTTTGAGCAGGGGGGTGGATTAGGTGACCTGCTGAGGTCAGTTCTAATGCTAATGTTATCTGATGCTGTTTTTCTATCTTTGGACTATTTTGACTATTTCTTCGCCTTATTTGGTTGGGTGGGTGGGTTTAACCTTAATATATAATTTATCAAAATACTGCTGCTATTATATAAAATTTAGCACACACTCTAGTAGTTGTATTTGCTTCTGCTTTGATCTGAAACTGAAACGATAGTGCTAACTCCCGAGCTTAATAGCAAACAATAGCAGTTTCCTTCCAGTGGAGAAAAATGTATGTGTTTTTATAGCCCATGTGCACCCCTTTTTTGTCTGAAATCCTAGATCTGGCCATGCTGGATGTTCCTTCTGTCCATCCATCCAGTCCTTACTCTGCCTATAAACCTGTCTTTCCTCTGGCACTGATATTCCCTCCCATTCCCATTTCCTTTCTGTCTTTTTATCTATCCCTCTCCACCTTCTATGGCCTCAGATCCATATTGCTCATTTTGAGCATGGTGCTATTAGGGTCCCTCAGCTCAGCTTCTGTCTCCCTAAATGCAGGCCTCACTATCATTTTGATATCCCTGTTCAATCGTTGTAGTCATCAATAATCCAGTGAGCATGGGGGGATCTATGCTTTTGAAAAGGTGGATGGACATGGTGAGGTATATCATTGCATAATACAACAAATATCTTTCTCTTGTTATAAAAAAACTAGAAGTTTCACTACTGTATCAGATTCCAGAGCTGCGTTCTTCTGGTTAATATTGAAACACACAACAAAAGAGAAACACTTTAGTCAAATGAGCATGAAAAGGCGTTGCTGGGCAGTTGGGGTCAGGAACAAGCGAAGGGTGCAAGAAGAGGGGGAATAGGCTATAGGGGAGACAGGGGGTGGGAGAGGCAGGTGCAGGTATGGGGCCAAGCAGCAGAGGGATGGGAGACAGGGTGCTGAGAAAATCCAGCCACACAGGGGTGGGAGTGGGGGGATAGGCAAGGGACAAAAGAAAACACTGGTCTTATCTCTTGCCTGCCGTGACAGTGATGTGGAGAACAAATTTAAGACAATCTTCCATTAAGTAGATTCTCTACATATATAATTATTAACAACTTATAATTTTCCATGTGTAGAAACTAATTATAATGCAAACATCTTCAATTGGGGGTAGACTTGGATTCAATGAAATATTGCAGATCGTGGCTTTTTTGGCAACACCTCCTAATAGTGGACACTGGAAGTTGCTGTAGTTACAAGCTCAGCTTAGCGCCTTAGCTCTGAAGAGCAGTTTCATAGTTTCTTGGGTTGGAAGTGACCTGAACAGATCGTCAAGTCCAACCCACGGCCCTGGGCAGGAAAGACCCCCTTAGCTCTCCCCAAGTGCCCCTGTTGTGCTCCTTGCCACCCTCTGCCAACCTCACAAGCTGTTGGTCAGCCATGGTTTTCAGGATATTTTTAGGATAAAGGGAGCAACAGAGATTGAACAGGAGACGTGACTTTTATTATTCATGCAGAAGAGAATTACAGAGAAACTCCTGTGGGGAGATCACCACACTCTCGCTATTTGTCTTGTTTTTTCAGCTCTCCACATTCACTTGTAACATGCTAGTGCAAGCAGAATCTGGAGCCTTTCAGCTGCTCCTCTAACTCCGTGTTTCTGATGCACTTGCTGCTTGTTTCTTCAAGTGGTAAGTCCTGCCTTGCTCCCTTCTGTGGCCCCGGACTGAGTGAGGGCACAGTGGCCATATTGGGAGAGAGATGAGAGGTTAATATCAGTGGATCTAGACTATCCACAAATCAAGGGGTTGCTGATGGCATGGGTCAGGTTTTGCCTTGCTGCACCTCTAAACTGACCCCCACTGGGATCCAGAGAGGTTCTCCCAGATTGATGCTCCCTTTCCCCCATTTGATTCTTGCTTCACTCAAACTTTGGGAGGGGTAGCGGCATTTCTATTGCGACAGAGCTGACAGACTCAACAGACTACAGGTCTAATTATCATCTTCCTAGGACTTGCTAATCTCTCTTCACTCCACAGGGTGGTGAGCGCCCATCTCTTCTCTTATTAATGGCCTTGGGCTGCCACTACTCAAATCATTCTTTATCCTACAGCTGTCTATCACACATTTCTAGGAATGTCTTTCTTCTGTTTCCCAGCCCTGCAGACTTTTTGTAGCTCTAGGTAAAACCAGCTAAATTCAGACATGGCGCTACTAACTCCAGTGTAGAAATGACTGACAGTGGAGATCTAGAGGTATCATCACGGTGTTCAAGATGGCTAGAGTTTGAATAAGCAATGTACATTTCACTGGAATGACTACAGGACAAATGACACAATATCTTTGGACTATTTTGACTCTTTTTTGCCTAGTTGGTTCTGGTTTCTCTTTTAACTTTATAATCTAGGCAATTATTGATAGTGTTACATATAATTAAGTGTAAATTCCACTGGCTGTTCTTGGTTTTGCTTTAAAATTAAGATGAATACTATAGTGCTAGCACCCTAGCATCTTAATTAACTGGATAAAAATGTGTGTTGTGTTTGATGGGGTGATGTGCCATCCTGTGTGCAGCCAACATTTCTAAAACCTAGATCCATCTATGAATGATGCATTTGTTCATAACCTGAGTGTTTACCATTGTTGGTGTCTCCCTGTGTGGCTTAGATACCACAGAATCATAGAGGAGTCTGGTGGAAGGGACCTCCAAAGGTAATTTAGTCCAACGCCTTGTCCAAGGCAGGATCATTCATCATCTAAACTCCTTGTAGAACTACCTTCAACCCTGACACCACACAAGACTGTTAGACCCTGACTCAATGCGGCGCCTAATGACTAAGGAGATGACGATCCAATTGCTCATGGATCCTGTTACTCATTAGCTAGAGGAAGCAGGGAGCAAATGCCAGCACACATTGCTCGCAACAGCTTTATTCAGAATGGCGACAGCTTCAGGCAAAGGTCCCAAAAAAGCAACAAACTGAGGACCTGCAGTGAACATTAGTTCTTTTCACATTTTCCACATCTTGGTTAATGCTCATTAACATTTACTCCACCTTCGCCCCTCCTTTGGTTCCACCCATATCTCCTCCCCTCTCAAACTCCACCTGTTTACTCTGTGTGTCATTAGCATGGAATTGCCTATGCATTTCATTCATTTACATGTCTTTTTTCGATGAGCACAAGTGCAAGCCCTTTATTCCTGCTTCTCTCAGTCACTTGTACGTTCGACCAAAGCCTGAAAGCTTCTGGAGGCTTCTTCACCAATCATCATTCATCTTTTCAAACGTTTATCTCGGATTCTCTTCCCAGTTATGTGTTGGCTTGCACATTCCAGTCTGTCTTTCAATCCTAAGTTGTACTACCTTCCATATTCCTAAGGCTTCACCTCATTCACAGCACACAGACTCACGCAAATTTAATTGAAAATGGTTGACACAGTTAAGATGGTTACTTAGCATAAGCAAATGTATGGATTAGCATAAGCATTCATAAGGAAAATCTCCTCTATCTCCTAAAAAAAAATACTCGCCAAAGCATCTCGCAATATTACTTTTAATATATCATTCTCCCTTGTGGTCGGTAGCTCTGCTGAAGCCACAGATTAAAGCATTTATTCATCAGCAAATCCAGTACTCCAAAGGTTCAAATATTGTCATCCTAAGAAAGACATCACCCCAGGGCCTGCCACAGGGAAAACAGGGGAACCATGACACCAATGTCCTGCTCTTATATAAATTTGCTAATATAAACTCAAGAGGTCCCAGGTAGAGGCCATGATTCCCCTGCTACAGAGGAAGGAAACCATCTCCTCCCCCTCCCCCTCCCCCCCATTCTGTACCAATCTGAACAGGGGTAAAATTCCTGTCTGACCCCAAAGATTGCATCAGTTTGACCCTGAGCAGAACGGCAAGACCCTCCAGCCAGAAACTTCTGGCTTTATGTTGGAGACTGGCTCTGGGACAGGTGGGGAACACTTCCAGACCAAGCTGTTGTTTGAAGCCTGCTGTTTTCGAGGCCCTGACATATGTTTGTCAATTTAGTTTTAAGTCAAGAAATACAATTTGTAGGTGTGAGGAGAGGGGAGCAGTTTCTACCTGGGATCTTTTAAGCCCTACTGGAGAGTCACATGGGGTTAAGAAGCCCAGGGAAGGAGATTGCTGCAAATATGTTCTCTTATTGCCAAGGCAGCCTTCCAATTAAATGGGCTCCTTCAGCTGGATTTGAATAGTCTTTAAAATTCATTAGGAAAAAAATTAAAATGCCTAAAACAAGACAAACCAAAAACCTAGGTTTGGGTTGAATTAAATAGTTTCTGTGGCCCATGTAGTGGAGTTTAAATTGCCTCTTGTGCAGCCAAATTTACAGCCATGGGTTTTGCAATGGACTGATTTTGGGTGTGGGTGCAAGGGAGTGCTTGTGTGCATGCGTATACCTGTATTGGGCCCATGGTATGTGGATCAGACTTGCTTTTGTTTCCAGTATCTAAGTGTGCATTTACTTTTTTGCCTCGGTGAGTTTTTATAGGCTCTCTGTTTCACAATCTCCCTCGCACCTGCCCATACTTTCCTTTTTCTCCTTCTCTACCCAGCCAAAGTCCTCCTCCACAGACCTGCAGCAAAATCTCTGAGTTGTTTGCTGTTCTCCGCCTGCCTGCCCAGACCAGCCCAGATCCCTGCCCCAGTTCTCCCCGCAGTGAACCCCTGGGGTGGGTGAGATCTCCTCCCTGGAGACCCCCAAGCTGCCCGCTGACTCCAGCAAGATAGCTGAGCAGAGTGAGGCCTGTTTCCTGCCTCTGTACAGGGAGGAAGGGCCGGGGCCATGCCTGTGACCACATTTCTCAGCTCCAGGCAGTGGCCAGACATGAAACAGCCCCAAGAGCAAAATGGGAGAAGAAAACACTACGTCAGCCTAACCAAGCACATATTTACTTCAAACACAACAACAGCCTCCAACGGTGTGAGTATGACACACACATGGGTAGGTCATGGATTTTGAACAAGAGTTGTGCATGGTGTTTTGCAGCATCACATATAACAACACATTTTATGCCAGTTCAAGAGAACCTGGATGCTTTACTCTTGTTTGGGGGATGCAGCATTATAGTATTCAGCTGAAGGTCAAAGCAGGAAATCAACGGACTTATTCAAAGGTGCACTGGTTTGCTCAATTATAACATTTAAAAACTACTGTCAGCTCTGACACGACACAGAAAATCACACCCAGACTTTCCACAGAGAAAGCGGCAAGTACTGCTATCGCATTATCACAGGGAACATTTAAATAAACACCATTAGGAGAACAATAGATAGTACAACAGAGTTTACAAAGCAAACCGCTGCCTAATAAATTAACAGGAGAACAAGGACTAAGGAGAAAGGCATGTTGATTAGAAACAGGACCAAGAGAAACATGTCATGGTTGGGAAACAGGATGAGGAACTATTTGATTTGAAATCCCTACAGGGTTTACAACAGCAGAGGAGAGGGGAGTTGTGGAAAATTCTTCAGCTCGGAGAGTAGAGCGGCTTGCACCGGTGTCTACTAAACATTTTGTAGAGATGCCATTTATCACTCAGGAAACAAAGAGATCATCTTGATTAAGTGGGAGAAGTGGGGCTGTGATGATGTTACTATTCCTCAGGCTGGCCTAACAGGAGGCTCCCTGATTGGGGACAGAGAATTGAGTGAGAGGAGGTGGTGGCGGGTTAAACGTCATCCCCCGCTGGCCAGGCCAGTGAGGACATTGAGTCTTCCAGTGTCCTGGTTGGCCACAATAATGACAACTGCTATTATTTTGGGACTGAAATCCTCCTCGTCCCATCCCACGACCACATCCCCTGCCTCTGAACTGTCCTTGATGGAAACCTTGGCTTCTGCCCCTGCCTAAAGTCTGTAATCGTAATGACGTTAGCTTAGTTTCCGTGGATTCTTTTTTCTTTTCCTGGCAGGTTGTACAATGATTTGCAAGGGTGACTAGTTCTGCAAGTGGCTTAGTCTGCCAACCTACAGCAATTGTGCACAACTGTTCCTGGACTTTAGAAAGAAGTCGGTGGACAAAAACAGAAGCAACTGCTTCTGGGGCAGTTTCAGCTGCATTTTCAATACCAGAATGTCTTTCAAATACTAGTTTCAAGCGGTGCATGTAGTCTGCTGGGGATTCACCTTTATTTTGTTTACAGTTATGTATTTTTGGCCCAGTCATTTTTTTTTCTGGGGTAAATTTTAAGCACAGCCTCAAGGAGGTGTCTTCGGGCATCTGCTAAGTGATCTCTGATTCCGGGGTCTTGAGGAGGCCAGCCTGTGCGATGAGGTGGTTGCAGACCTCAGAGGGCAGAGCACTGCTCATTAATTGGATGCGAGGTGCCCCCAGGGAGGCACTCAGGGAGGCACTCAGAGCCTTGAAGGTGGTTGGGTGCAATGAGATGGATGGCTAAATGCAGGAGCACCCCCTACTGACCCACCACACCCCTCACTTCTGCCACACATGCCTGCCCTTGTCCCAAGCCCAGGCCCAATGCACCACCCCAGCTGGGCAGCACCCCCACCACCATCCAGCTCTCTCCCTCCCTGATTATGGGGACCTATGTCACTCCCCTCCTCCCAACTTACTTGAGGGGAGCTGTGGGAGCTGCTCTCCATGCTGCCTGGCTGCCCCTGGATGTGCATGTGCACATGCATTTGGTGCCCCCTGCCTGATTGCTCTCCTGCTACTTCCTCCAGCCTCTTGCAGGCTGTAAACCTGCCAGCCTGCAAGAGGAAATCCACAGTCTCCCACTTTTTTCTACTTCAAAGGGAAAAGCTGTGTTTTTCTCCTTAAAAATAGAAAATCCACATTTTTCTCCTTAAAATGATAACATCTGTGTTTTTCCATCTTTTCCCATGGTGAATGGAAAATGTGGGTCCCTGGGTATCAGTAGGTATTGAGCATGGGAGTGAGGTGTATGACCTCTGAATCAGAATGACCTAGACCTGAAATGTTGGAGGCTGCAAGTGACAGAGGAACAGTGGAGAAACAACCCTGTTACACCCAATTCACTCTCCCTTTAGCATCCACTCCCTGCCGCTGGGTGACACAGGAGACTGGGCAAGATGGATCTGTGGTATGACCCTCTACATGGCAGTTATTATATTGTTATTTCATGGATTTCATAGACATTAGGGCTGCAAGTGACCTCAGGAGATTGAGTCCAGCCCCGCGCCCAAAGGGCAGGAAGTCAGCTGGGGTCATAGGATCCCAGCAAGATAAGCATCCAATTTACTCTTGAAGGTGTTCAATGTAGGTGCTTGAATCACCTCCGATGGCAGGCTGTTCCAGACCTTGGGGGCTAGACAGTAAAGAAATTCTTCCTTATGTCCACCCTGAAACGGTCTTGCAGGAGTTTATAACCATTTGACCTCGTCATCCCTTGGGGCGCTCTGGTGAACAAACGTTCCCCCAGATCCTGCTGGTCACCCCTGATAAACTTATAGGTGGCCATCAGATCACCCCTGAGCCTGCGCTTTTTTAGGCTAAAGAGTCCCATGTCTCTCAGCCTGTCATCGTAAGATCTGTTTTCCTGACCTCTGATCATGCGCGTGGCTCTCCTCTGGACTCTCTCAAGCTTCTCCACATCCTTTTTGAATTGTGGAGCCCAAAACTGGATGCAGTACTCCAGCTGTGGCCTCACCAAGGCCGAGTACAAGGGGAGAATGATGTCCTGGGATTTGCTTGAGAAGCATCTATGGATGCAAGCCAGCGTTTTGGTCACTTTACTAGCCGCAGCATCGCATTGCAGGCTCATGTTCATCTTGTGGTCAATGATGACCCCCAAGTCTCTTACTTCCATAGTGCTAGCCAACTGTAGCACTGCCGAGCCTATAAGGATGCTGCAGTTTTTTCTTCCCAAGGTGGAGAACCTTGCATTTTTCGGTGTGAAATACCATCAGGTTCTCATCCAATCATTTGCTGAGCCTGTCCAGGCCAGCCTGGATCATCCATCTGTCTTCTGGTGTGGATGCTTTACCCCAAAGTTTGGTGTCATCGGCGAACTTGGCCAGTCCACTCCTGACTCCAATGTCCACATCATTAATGAAGATGTTGAACAGGATGGGTCCAAGGACAGAGCCTTGGGGGACCCCACTGGTCACAGGACACCATGACAATTGACTTCCATCAATTACTATCCTCTGGGTCTGACCACGGAGCCAATTTCCCAGCCAGCGGATCATGGTGGATTCAAGGTTGCAATTGGCCAGTTTCGCCAAGAGGTGATCATGGGATACCACATCGAAGGCTTTTTTGAAGTCAAGATATATGACATCAATCTCTTCTCTCTTGTCCAGGTGATAGGTCACCTGGTCATAGAAGGAAATGAGATTGGTCAAGCAAGACCTACCCACAACAAACCTGTGCTGGCTATCCCTTAGGATGTTGGCGTCAGCCAGTCCACTAAGGATGGCCTCTTTAATAAACTTTTCTAAGATCTTCCCTGGGATAGAAGTCAGGCTGATGGGCCTATAATTAGCCGGATCCACTTTCCTCCCTTTCTTGAAGATAGGCACCACATTGGCCTTCTTCCAGTCTTCAGGCACTACACCAGAGTGCCAGGAGTTTTCAAAGATCCGTGCCAGAGGCTGGGCTATGATGCTCACACCTCCTTGAGTACCCTGGGGTGCAGATTGTCAGGGCCGGCTGACTTGAAGGTATCCAGCCTCTCAAGGTGTTCCTTCATGAGGTCAGCATTAATGGAGGGCAGGGGATCTCCCTCACCATGACCTCCCTGTCCCATGATGGGCATGGGCATCCCATGGGACTGATGGAAGACCAATGCAAAGTACCCATTTAATAGGTTGGCTTTTTTCTGGGCGTCAGTTGTCAGTTGCCCCATCTGGTTTAGCAGGGGTCCAATGTTGCCCTTGCTTTTCCTCCAGCTCCCCACATATCTGAAAAAGGACTTTTTATGTCCTTGATCCTTGAAGCTAGTTGGAGTTCAGTTCCAGCCTTGTTATGTTCAGAACAGACTGAGGATCCTGTCACCTGCCTGACTCATCTTTCACCTCCTTTTGAATCTGTTAGATTTCCAGATTCTGGGTGAGGGAAAGCATGAGGTTAGCAAAACTATGGCCCTAGATTTCAAAAAGGTGGATTTCATGAGTCTCAAGTTGCTAACAGAAATGGTGTCATGGGAGGATAGAATGAAGGATAAAAGTGACCAGGAGGGCAGGGAAATTCTAAGGGGCAACGTTTTGGAAGCCCAAAAAGAAACTGTCCTGACATTAAAGAAGCACAAGGTGAACAGCAAGAGACCAATGTAGCTGCACAACGAGTTTCTAAAATGCTTCAAATGCAAAAGGAAAGCATACATGCAATGGAAGAATTGACAGGTCACCAAGAATGTTCACCTGGAAATAGCAAGAACCTGCTGGGATGAAATCAGGAAGGCAAAGATAAAGAACAAGTTGCACCTGGCAAAGACAGTTAAGGACAACAAGAAGAGGTTCTACATGTATGTTGGCCAGAAAAGAAGGACCAAGGAAGCTGTGGGTCATCTGCTGACAGGCCAGAGGGAACTCCTAACAAAAGACACAAATAAGGTGGATCTACTCAACTGCTACTTTGCCTCAATCTTCCATGCAAAAAAATGAAGCTGAAGCCAGACACCTAATAGGGATTATCTGGATAAGGGAGGAGGCAAGGTAAGGGAGGAGATGAGAAGAGACAGTCAGAGAGCTTTTGTTGGGTGTGAATGAACTGAACTCAGCAGGGCCAAATGAGCTTCATCTCAGGGTCCTGAAGGAAGAGATCTCAAAGCCCTTGGCAGTGATTTTCAAGAAGTTGTGAGACATGGTCCAGGCAGCAAAGGACTGGAAAAGGACCAACTTAGTGTATCTCTTTAAAAAAGGCAAGGAGAAGGTGCCAGGGAACTATGGACCAGTTAGCTCAGAAATGGGCAATTATTTGTGCCCGAGGCCCACATTGGTAGTTTTGATGAGCTATCATGTTCTGGGTCATCCTCCTCCTCTGCCCCCCCCCCCCAACAACTCACCAAAACTCCCTATGGGGCTACAGATGGTTGGGAATGAGTGTTCAGGAGCAGGAGGGGAGGGCAAAGCTGGGACCATTGGGGCTAATTTGTGGGGCAGTGATAGTTCCTGGCCAGGGGTCAGGTCTCATTCCCTATATGCCCTGCCCTCTGGGAGGGCATGGGGCATGTGTAGGGTGGACATTCATCTGGTCTTATAGAGGACAGCCCAGCTTTCTGCTACTTTGTCCTCTGTCCTATTGATACAAAACCAGGGGCCTTTATGTCAGACTGGTGGAAGTCTGCAGAGGAAAATAGAGGACATAAAGGCCTCTGGTTTCATATCAATAAGACAGAGGACAGAGTAGCCGAAAACTGGGCTGTCCCCTATAAAACCAGACAAATGGCCACCCTAGGTGTGTGTGGGGAGATGAGGCTGTGCATCCAGGTATGTGGAGGAGGGTTGGGGGCTATGTGCTTTCTAGGTCCCAGGACCCTGCCAGGAGTATGCTGCATAATATCTGTGAGACTAGGGACGAGGTTTTCAGTGAGACTTGGACTGAACATTTAAGAGAAGCCAGACAAAAAGAAGCTGTAAAACACTTTCAGAGCAGGATGGCAAGAAGGGAGAGCTAAGCGGGAGGGCAGTGTTAGAGAGACAGGCAAACAGTAGCAGGGGAGCTGCCATCAGAAATTGCCTGGGAGCACACATCACAGCTGCTGAGGGGGGGGAATGTGCGCTGTAATTGTGCTAAATGATCATTTTTATATTCATGTTGTATTTCACATTAATTTGTCATTGAATAAAGTCTTACTGAGACAAAGTTTTCTTCAGTATTGGGTTCATAATGGGCTCTAAGGGAGGTCTCTGTATGGGATGCAGGATGGAGGAGAAGGTTACAAGGAGTAGGCAAGCTATAAATCTAGTTAGAGCTCAAGTAGCTTACCCACAAGTATCATAGTTTCATAGTTTCTAGGGTCGGAAGAGACCTGAGTAGATCATCTAGTCCGACCCCACACCATGGCAGAAAAAGTTTTGGGGTCAAAAGACCCCAGCAAGGTGTTCATCTAACCTCTTCTTAAAGACCCCCAGGGTAGGAGCCAGCACCACTTCTCTTGGAAGTTGGTTCCAGATCCTAGCCACCCTGACCATGAAGTAGCACCTCCTGATATCTAGCTTAAATCTACCCTCTGCCAGCTTGTGACCGTTATTCCTGGTCACTCCTGGCGGTGCTCGGGTGAACAGGGACTCCCCCAGTGCCTGCTGGTCCCCTCTGTGTAGTTTGTAACAGGCCACTAGATCCCCCCTCAGCCTTCTCTTGTGAAGGCTGAACAGGTTCAGGTCCTGTAGCCTCTCCTCATAGGGCCTGCCCTGCTGCCCCCTGATCATGCGAGTGGCCCTCCTCTGGACCCTCTCCATGTTTTCTGTGGCAGGCCAGTAGGGGGCGCTCCTGTGTTGAGCCGCCCACCTCCCTGTGCCCAACCACCTTCCAGGCTCCAAATGCCTCCCTAGGGGTGCCTTACATCCAGCCAATCCCCTTCCTGGATCACACTCGCTAGCCTGGGGGTAACGTAGCTGCCACCACCCCGAGAAGGGACTCACTCTGGGCCTTGTGTCCTAGCGAAAACACAGGCCTAAAGTCCTATGGGTACTCGACCCGGTACAGGCACTTGGGGCACTTCCCCAAGTCGGGGGCAAAAATGAAAGTCTCCCTTAATCTGCAGACCTAAGGGGTCTCCTAGGCATAAATTAGACCCACCCCTCAATAAGTCTCCAACACCAGTCACAAAGGAGAAGTTTATTGATTATAGGGGTAGGGTGAAAATAGGGTACAAGATTGAGCAATATCCTAGAAATCCTAAAAAGCAAACAGACTGGCTGTGGTAGCCTTTTGATCACACATCTGAGTTACTGCCAGCTAGATATCTAATCAGATCTCAAGTAGCTTACTCACACACTTCATCCAGAGGCTAGTGAAATCCCCTCTGGAGGCGGACAGTTCCTTGCTCATGAGTTATGGGGGAGAGAGCCAGTTTCAGTTGGTAGAGCTCCTCTCCATTCCTGAGTCCCCTGCACGGCTGCTGCCTCCTCCTCCTAGGCAGTCTTATCTTATACAGCCCCTGTGACCTCATTCACCTGGTCCAGTGGAGGCCAGCACCTGTTGGCTGTCGGCCAACCAATTTGAAATACATCACTAGTTGCCAGGCAGACTCCAGCCCACCAGGTAGATTCCCCTCCCCCAGCTAGCTGATGCCAGTCAGGAGGCAGAGGGAGCAGGTTTCCCCCCTCGCTCAGGAATGCAGCCAGCTCAGGTTACCTAAAGAGATAGGGTAAGGGTGAGCCTCCTCTGCTGGGCCCATCCTAATCAAATAGTCACAGCACAGAGATTTAATCACATCATTACAGCACAGAGATTTTGGGGAGAACCAAAGGTGGCTTTCTGCCACAGTCCACATCCCTCTTGAAGTGCAGCACACAGAACTGGACGCAGTACTCCCGCTGCGGCCTGACCAGTGCCGCATAGAGGGGGAGGATCGCCTCCTTGGACCTGCTCGAGATGCATCTGTGGATGCATGACAAGGTGCGGTTGGCCTTCCTGACTGCCTCCCCACACTGCCGGCCCATGTTCATCTTGGAGTCAATGATGACTCCAAGATCCTTTTCTGCCTCTGCACTGACGAGAAGGGAGTTCCCCAGCCTGTAGGTATGGTGCAGGTTGTTCCTCCCCAGGTGCATCACTTTGCACTTGTCAGTGTTAAATCCCATCCTATTCTCATCCGCCCACCCCTGTAACCTGTCTAGGTCCGACTGCAGCGTATTCCTCCCTTCTAGTGTGCCCACATCCCCCCACATCTTAGTGTCATCTGCAAATGTGAACAGGTGCTTTTTACCCCCTCGTCCAAGTCACTGATGAAGATGTTGAACAGTGCGGGCCCGAGGACCGAGCCCTGGGGGACCCCACTGCCCACGTCCCTCCAGGTTGAGAAGGACCCATCCACTACCACCCTCTGGGTGCGGCCCTCCAGCCAGTTGGCGACCCAATTGACTGTGTGGGTGTCGACACCACAGCCCCCCAGTTTCTTAATGAGAACAGGGTGAGAGACAGTGTCAAAGGCCTTCCGAAAGTCCAGGCAGACGATGTCCACTGCTACCCATGCATCTAATGATTTGGTGATCTGATCATAGAAGGCCACCTGCCTATCATCCAGAGGCAGGTGGGGATTTCCTCTGGAGGCAGGCAGTTCATTGATCATGAGTTTCAAAGGAGAGAGCGAGCTTTAGACGGGCCAGCTTCTCTGAGTAGTCTCATCATGGCTGCTGCCCCGCTTCCTGGGCAGTCCTGAACTTATACAGACTTATGACCTCATTGACCTGATCCAGTGAAGGCCAGCAATTGTTGGCTGCTGGTGAACCAATTTGAAATGCATCACTGGTTGGCAGGTAGACTGGCAGGGTCCCTATTCCCTCCCAGTCATGATGACATTTCTGATCTTTCTGTGTTGCAAGAAGAAATCATAAAGGCTGTCCTTCCGTCTGTCTGGTCCCAGCACAATAATGAAGTACGGCAAATCCATACTGCCCAGCCTGTAAGAATTAAATTAAACCCAGCTAAACCTAACCCAGGAGGTGCACAGTCCCACCAGGGGAGACGCCTTGTTGGACCTAGTGCTGGCCACGGGTGATGACCTGGTGAGGGGGCTGCGGGTGATGGGCCACCTGGGAGACAGTGATCATCGCTTGCTGGAATTCACCATCCAGCGTAAGGTGGCAAAGGGCTGCAGCAAGGCAACAGCCCTAGACTTTAGGAGGGCTGACTTCAACAAGCTAAGGAGGATAGTTGGGGAAGCGCTGAGGACCCAGAGGGGAAGGGAATCAGATGTCGAAGGTGAGTGGTTGCTCCTTAAGGAGACGATCCTCCATGCCCAAAGGGAGGTAATCCCAACAAGGGTCAAAGGGAGCAGGAGGGCACATAAACCCCCATGGCTCACTAAGAGCATCCGGGAATGTCTCCTTGCTAAAAGGGAGGCATATACCCAATGGAGAGATGGGGTCATCGCCAAGAAGGACTATGTTATAGTCGCCCGAGGATGTAGGGGGGCAGTCAGGAGGGCCAAGGCAGAGTTGGAGATAGGACTAGCTTCCCGGATTAAGGACAATAAGAAGTCCTTCTTCAAATACATAGGGGGTAAAAAGAGGGTCCCGGGTAATGTGGGGCCCCTGCAGGACACGATGGGCAACTTAGTCATCACACCAGATGACAAAGCTAACATATTTAACGATTTCTTTGCCTCTGTCTTCCTAAGTAGGGACCAGTTCAGCCACCTCCCTGCTGGGCCCCCCTCGGGCCCCGAGAGAGACACGCCTGGGCCAAGGGTTAGCGAGGAGTTAGTTAGGGTACTTCTGGAGAAGCTGGACGTGTTCAAGTCCGCTGGTCCGGACGATCTTCACCCTAGGGTTCTACAGGAACTGGCTGAGGTCATTGCGGGACCCCTGGCACGGCTCTATGAGCATTCGTGGTGCTCTGGCGAGGTGCCGGAGGACTGGAAGAGGGCCAATGTGGTCCCTATCTTCAAAAAGGGAAAAAAAGAGGACCCGGGAAATTACAGGCCAGTTAGTCTGACCTCAATCCCGGGTAAGCTCTTTGAAAAAATTATCCTGGCACACATCCAGGAGGGCCTTGCGGGGGAATGCATGCTCAGGGGCAACCAACATGGGTTCATCAGTGGCAGGTCTTGTCAGACCAACCTGGTGGCCTTTTACGATCAGGTCACCAAATCATTAGACGCAGGGGTTGCTGTGGATGTAGTCTTTTTGGACTTCCGGAAGGCTTTCGACACTGTCTCTCACCCTGTCCTCATCAAAAAGCTGAGAGACTGTGGTGTCGATGCCCACACGGTCAAATGGGTCGCCAACTGGTTGGAGGGCCGCACCCAGAGGGTGGTAGTGGATGGGTTCTTCTCGACCTGGAAGGATGTGGGCAGTGGGGTTCCGCAGGGCTCGGTCCTCGGGCCTGCACTGTTCAACATCTTCATCAGTGACTTGGATGAGGGGGTAGAAAGCACCCTGTTCAAGTTTGCTGATGACACTAAGATGTGGGGGGATGTGGGTGCACTAGTGTACCTAAGGTTGCTCAATACCCTTTACGCCCAGAAGCTGAAGATGGGATATGCCTTGTTATAACTGCCTTTTTGAAGCAAGGTATCATTATTCCAACTAAAAGCCCTTGTAATACGCCTGTTCGTCCTGTAAGGAAACCTGGAAAGAAGACCTATCGCTTTGTACAAGATCACTGTGCAGTAATTTCTGCAGTTTTACCTACCTTTCCTGTTGTATCACTGCTCACCTAACAGTGCCCCATACTGATCTAAAAGATACCCCCCTGCAAAACCCAGAGCTCTTATTCTATGTTGATGGATCATGTCACAGAAGCCCAAAAGGTTTCCTTGCTGCAGGATATGCAGTATGTTCCCAATATGATGTCACAGAAAGCCATCATCTGCCTGATGTGCATTCAGCTCAAGTTGTCAAGCTTGTGGCCCTCATGAGGGCTTGTACCTTAGCCTTTGGTGCCCCTGTTAATATTTTTACTGATTCTCACTATGCTTTTGGTATTGTACATGATTATGGTCAACTTTGGAAGCAAAGAGGCTTCCTCATGCCGGGAAGTACCAAAATCAGTAATGGTCCATATGTAGAAGCCTTGATAAATGCATTACAAATGCCTTCTGCTATTGCTATTATTAAATGCCAAGCCCCCCAGAAACCTTATGATGATGTTACACATGGAAATGCTCTGGCAGACTCCACTGCCAAAGCTGAGACTATTTCCACTCCTCAGGCCATGCCTGTGTTTTTGTCCATCCCAACTGCCCAGTCTCCATTGGCAAGTCTTCACGACATTGCCCTCCTCCAAGATCAGGCTCCAGAACCAGAAAAATGTTCATGGAAACTGGCTGGGTGTTTTTTACACCCTGATCATTTGTGGCATTCCCCAGACAGCCGCCTGGTTGCCCCAGTGGTCCTTCTTCCCTACCTCGCTCTCATACACCATGATGTGGCACATGTGAGCAAAGTGGGGGATGATAGAAACTGTTAAGCTTGATTGGTTTTCCCCAACCTTTCCATCTGTAGCTCAGCAGTACTGTTATCCCTGCCCTATTTGTCAAGCCCATAATGTGGGAAAATCTGTAAAGACAAAACAGGCAGTGCATCCCCCACCTTGGGGACCATTTGTAAATTTACAAATCGATTTTATTCAAATGCAGAAATGTTGCTCTTGTGAATATGTTCTTCTTATTGTGTGTATGTTCTCTGGATGGGTAGAACCTTCCCATGTGCAAAGGCCGACACTACCACTGTAAGCAGAAGATTGCTCAGAGATTTTTTCCAAGGTTTGGTATTCCTTTATCCATAAACTCCAATAGAGGAACTCATTTTACTGGGCAAATAATGAAAGAAGTCTGCAAAGTCCTGCAGATTCAACAAAACTTTCATTGCCCATACCATCTGCAGGCCGCAGGCCAAGTAGAATGCCAAAATGGCATACTGAAAAATAAACTGGCCAAAATTTGTGCTGAGGCTCAGCAGAAATGGCCAGATGCACTTCTCATAGCCCTAATGAGTATGAGATCTACTGCCAGCCGAAAGGCTCGGCTTAGTCCATGTGAAATCCTGATGGGAAGGCCTATGAGGCTCCCCGCCTCACCACCTGTTGCCTCCCACCTTTGCGATATACATTCACTTGATGATACCATTCTGGACTACTGTAAAGCACTAATGAAGTGTGTTAAGGCTTTTCATTCACAGGTACAGGCAGCTCTCCCCAAAGAACCACATGAGCCATGCCAGTCTATCCTGCCTGGAGATTGGGTCCATGTAAAAGTCCATCAATGAAAGTCATCACTGGAACCTCGCTGGAAAGGCCCATTCCAGGTACTCCTGACCACCAACACTGCAATAAAGTGTCAAGGACTCTCCACATGGATTCACGCTTCACACCGTAAGAAAACATCAGCCCTGTTAGACCCAGAGTCTCCTCTGTTTCAATTTTGTAATCAGCCTCCAGAGACTGGTAGTCATCCTAATGCCTGCCAGCAGGAGAGCACAAGACCAGTAGTGAGCCAAGTGCCTACTGGCGAAGAGGATTTGCCACTACAGAGCAAAGAGGATGTGCCCCAATGACACCACTATGCCCTTGGGGACAGGAAAACAGCCTCTACCTAGTTCCTGGTTCCTGAGGTGGGTTGGTTAGTGGTGACTTAGGTGATTCTCAGTTTTTCCAGTTGGATCATCTTATATGAACTTAAGAACTCACCAGCTAAAAAGAACTTTATAAATCAGACTATGCTTCAAAACAGGTTAATAAGATGTAGAAGTAATTGGCTTACTTGACCGGAAAAACAGACAAAGACCAGAAGTACTGACACTGCTTAATTCAAATGTTCTGAGATAAGGAATCCGCATTCCTGCATTCCTTGGGTTATCTTGATATCTTGCCCTGTGTGCCTTGGGATGCATAAATAATTGTTTAAGTAAACGACCTAAGTTTCTGTGTAATTTACTATTGTTTTGTTTCTCCAAAGTGTATCCTTAAATAAAGAAAAGCTGGCTCTGTCAGTTCTGATTCAACCACAATGCAAAGTTTGATTTCTTCCACAAAGATTACTCCCTCACTGGCAGGTTCATCAGAATGTTTTTCTTCAGCTGTTGTACCAATATGCAATAGATTTAAAGGTTTCTCATTGTTGCATATGTAGCCATGTCCCTCTCCATTCCACCGGAGGGATACCTTTGATACCAGTACCTTTGAATGCAACCCAAATGTTAACCCCTTACTATGCAGATTTATATGGAAACAAAACTTGGCAAGAGATAAATTGTAATTGATCTGACTATATACAATTAGCGTATGTCACCCCGGGAAAATTTTGCTGGATCTGTAATGGATCTCGTGTTGCAGTAGGAATAAGTAAATGCGAAATAGAATTTAAGATATATGGTGCATGGCTCTTTAATAATTCCTGGATACCTAATTACTCTCCCCGAAGTAAATTGTCGGGTTATTATTTACAATGGATGATGGCCCCACACTGTAATACAGGGGGGTTACTGCACTAGCTGGTCACTATTTTGTATGTGGAGATAAGGCCTATAAAAATCTTCCTTCCGGTTGGGAAGGAACATGCTACGTCTCTGCAGCACATTCTGTCTTTACTATAAAATCTCACTTGCCTAAAGGAAAGATTCACAATGTGTGAGAGATTACAGAAACTCAAAGATTCTGGGGTATAATGTTCCCCAACTATGATTCAGGCTTAGGTATTTCCGAAATCAAGAAAGTTGCAGCATCCCTAGAGAAAATAACTAATGCCACTGCCATTGGTTTTCATGACATAAATGATGAAAGGAAGGAAATAAGATGTGTGACACTACAAAACAGGCTTGCCTTAGATTATATACTAGCTAGCAAAGGGAGTCTGTGCTTTAATAGATACAGAATGTTGCATGTATATCCCTGATAACTCAGAAGAAATCCAGGATTTAGCCCAACATATTCAAAAGGAAGAAGTCAAACTACATGAGTCAGACAGTTGAAATTTCAGTACATGGTTCAACTCCATTTTTTGGTCCTTAGGCTCTACTATCATTCATGGTTTGTTAATATTGTTTGTTATTTTTATTGGAATATGCCTAGTGCTTATGCTCATACGTTGCTGCTTAAATTGTGCCACTAAGAAATTGCAAGATAGCTTGTCAACCCCTATGCAAAGAAACAAAGTGTATAACATGTAAGTTGAAATAGCTAACAGTAAAGAAGAAGAAGAGTTAGAAGTCAAAAGATTAATGGCTATTAACATCTAGTATGTTGGGCCTAAGAGGCCCAGAAGGTGGGAATGTTGAAATAAATGTATCCAGGCCTCTAACTTGACTAAGGAAAAGAGAATGAAGGAAAAAAATTGAAAAAGATGCTTATGCTGTATGTTTAAGGATATTCTAAGATAAGAAAAACCCTTCTGGTTTATTAAGTCTTTCACAGTTCTTTGGGAACAAATGTTTCTTCCTTTCCTAAAAACAAAAAAGGTGATAACAGTTTTCAAAACAAAATGTGTGGCTGAGCCAGCAAATGTTATGATCTACCTTTGACTCTCTTTCAAGAGTGCTTTGTTAAAATCATGTGTCTATTTTCACAGTTTTAGCTATAAAAAGGTATGTTAACTTGTAGAAGGGAGGAGTTCTGTTTAGAACCGCCCCTGCGATCACTTGTATGAGCTCCAATGAACTCAGACTGGGTCTATTATTCTATACCAAAACACAACACAAAGTCTGATTTCTTCCACAGTCAGCAACTGCCTTTTCTCAGCTCTAAAGACAAAAGCAGATATAGACTAAGCTAAAGATCAGAGCAAACAAGGACTTTTTGTCATGCTATTACATAAATGGCAGGGTGCCACCTTACAGACTAACTCATGAGCCTCTCCCTGCTCCGCCCACCTTGGTGTCATACAAGAACTTGTGAAGGGTGCAATCTACCCATCTTCTAGGTTGTTAATGAAGATTCGTGGGTAAAGCAACAGTCTGCCTCACCTACTTGAATTGGCTGCTGACCTCTCTGATCCATTGATCATAGGAATATAAGAAAACAGGGCTGGAAGGGACCTCATGAGGTCATCTATAGAATCAGAGAATAGTAGGGTCAGAAGGGAAATCAGGAGGTAATTTAGTCCAGCCCCGCTATTGAAAGCAAATGCAGCAACAACTATATCGTCCCAGCCAAGACTTTGCCTAGCTGGGTCTTAATAACATCCCTGGGTAACGTGTTCCAGTGTTTTACTACTCTCCCCAGGAGAAAATTCTTCCTAATATCTAAACTGAACTTCCCTTGCTGCAACTTGAGTCCATTTCTCTTCGAAGTCTTCTTCCATAACTGAGAATAATCTAGCTCCATCCTCTTTGGAACCACCCTTTAGGATGAGGAAGGCTGGTACCAAACCCCACTCAATCTTATCTTCTGAACACTAACTACGCTTTGTTCCCTCAGCCTCTTCTCATAAGTCATGTTCACCAGACCCTGAGCCATGTTTATTACCCTCCACTGGACTCTCTCCAAATTTTTCATGCCATTTCAGTAGTACAGGACCGCATATTCAGCTGCTCCGGTCAATCCACTGTGTGCCAGTCAACCCCTACTGCAGTGGTGCATTGGATAAATGTTATTCCCCGTGTCTGAGCATGCCACCAAGGTGTGACAAACCTAGCCATTGATGTGCAGAGAAATAAACAACAGCATCTATGCCAGGAACATAAGGTCACAAAGCTTCAAAACACGTGCCGGTGACTGTAGCAGAAGGTCTGGCAACCCATCACACAGCATAGCAGGCAGAAGACAAGGGATCAGAAGCAGAAGGAAGGACCTTCCTTCACCTGGTGTCCAGGCCCTGCAGTCTGGCATGCCAAGAGAGAACATCCAGGCCTCTCTGGCTCGGCCCCCACTCTGCGATGCTTAGCATGGGTCAGAAGGGAGCAGAGAATTAGGGATGCTGAGGGAAAGGTTGGACACAGTGGGCATTGTTACCGCATGTACACCCTTGCCGCTTCCCTTAGTTCCAGATCGGTGCTGTAATAGGCACTTGGAATTAATTATTGCTCTTACATGTTATCTTTTCAGGCATTTTGGGTGGGGGTGGCAGGCTGCATGGGGATATCTTGCATTTTGTATAGAACTGATTTTGCACGAACACTTCCCCAGGATCAGCCTCTATTGTAGATTTCAGGAGCGGTTAAATATTTCCTCTTATTGTCTGGGTTTTGATATATGGTTACTTCCTTTACGGTAATCATATTCTTTTTTTATACCTCTGACATATTTCTTTGTAGTTGGTTTCCCACCCTGCTTGTTTTGTTTGATAAGAGACCCAGTGTTTTGGAACCCGTGGGTGACACATAAACATAGTCCTCGTGTTTTCCGGAGGGCCATAAAGACATTATAAATGTGGTGGGTTGCCACTAAGATAAAAAATATACCTGGGACATCAAGTCCCATTTCTAATCCCACTGACCTCGGTTTCAGTCCTGGATGACCTCCCCACCAGCAGCACCATTTGTCCTATCTCCTTGGCCCAGGGTATTTTTACCTCTGGTAATAAGTCCTCCAAGTGTGGACAAGCCAGGCTCCTACTCAGTCCTCCTGGCTCCGACCAGCTCTGGACCTCCTGCATCTATTCCTAGTTCCCTCCTCATCCCCCTTCAATTATCAGAGTCAATAGTTGTCAATAATTACTTCCCTTGACCTGCTGGCAACACTTCTACCAGTGGACATCATTATGTCTTTAGCCTTCCAAGCAACAAAAGCCTACTGTTGACTCATATCCAGCTTGTGGTCCACTGTAACTAGCAGATACTTTTCTGCACAGCTTCTGCTTAGCTGGGTGGTCCCAAACCTGCAGCAGTGAATGGGATTCTTGTGTCCTATATGCAGGACTTCACACTTGACCATGGTGAACCTCATGATATTCCTTCTGGCCCAGTCCTCCAATATGACCAGGTCACTCTGAATTCTAGCCCTGCCCATCTGTGTATCAAGTACTCCTTCTAGCTTGGTGTCATCTGAAACTTGCTGAAGGTGAAATCCATCCCATCTTTCTGATCTTTAATGAAAATTTGTAACAAAACCATCACCTAGCCCAGGAACCTGATGAAAGTAGTATCATCCCTAAATAAACCACCTCAGATTATATTTATGTTGATGTTCATGGTGGGAAAGTTCTGGGGAATTTGCTAATGCGAATCCAGTATTTCAAAATAGGGAAGACAAAGGCCTAGAAAGCAATAACATAATGGCAAGGATGAGATGTATTAGGATGGGGTGTCAATCGTTCAGCACTTAGGCCATATCTAGCCTGTGGATCCTATCATAGTTTCCTGCTGGACTCCTGGAGTCCTGTTGGAAGTTGGTGGGTGTGGAGTTCTCCAAATATAGGGCCTTTTGGGCCCATGGGTTGTCTTTTGGTGCTGAGCTTGACTCACTGCTACTATAACCCCAAGCTCTGTCCATGGACCTCCAGTTCCACACCACCACACCTCCCGCACCCCTCCTGCCTCCTGCCTCTGGACTCACCACTACCCCAGTTCCCCTCCATATCTTGGATGGGTCCCAAGTGAATCTGGCACCCTTGTATTGGAAAAGAGTAATATGCTTCATGCAAAGCAACACTCTGTAGTGTAACATTGTGGAGCACCCCGTGGTCCCTTCAAAGGATTTAGGGCACATCAGGGAGCCATAGTACCAATTCCTGCGCTAGGGTTCCATGGCATAAGAGGTGATATCAAAGGGTTTTCTGACTTCAGGAAGTTCAAAGACCCTCAGTCTAGATGACTAGAATCATAGAAACACATACAGGTCAGAGTGGAATGGCCCTCCAGAAGTTCCACCTAGTCCAGCCCTTCCTTGTGGCAGGATCATCCCCATCCAAACCATTAGAGACATGTCCTTGTCTGAACTATTCCTAGCACTCCACAAAAACTCTGTTGCACAGCCATAAGACCCATTGCACAAAGACTCTCAGAACACCTCAACCTACCTCAGGCAAAGCAGGGGGATGAGGGCTGGATGTGTCCTGCCACTGCAGGATTTCTTAGACGAGGAAGAGAATTGTGCCCTACAGAGGAAGACAAAACACCAGTAGTCTGTGCCAGTCTGACTACAGGGTCAAATTCCCTACTGGATGAAAAGATGTTGTCTTTCAGCAGAAGCTAAGACATTCTGGCTTTGAGTGCCATAGCACAGCAAAGCCACATTCACTGGGTTGACAACCCAGGAATGTTTGCTCATTTATTTACTTCTTGATCATTATGATCATCAGTGGTATATTATTATCACTATGTGCACAGCACTGAGTACTGAAGCACACAGCATACCCCTTAGCTCAGGCCGTGGCAACATTTGAGCCTGTGCTTGGAAGCTCACCGACAGTTCAGAACCTGAGCCACTACTATCAAACCATCTCAGAATTAAATGTAATTAAAGTGTGGGACTTTATCTCTAGTTTGGCCGGATATTTGGCTGCTCCAGTGAATCCAACGTGTGCCATTCAACCCCTACTCCAGCACTGAATTGAAGAAAGGTTACCCCTCATTGGTGACCATACCAGCAAGGCCTGACAAGCGTGGGTGTTGATGTGGAGAGAAATCAATTAGGGTATCCATGCCAGGAACACATAAGGGTCATGGAGCTTCATGACACATGCTGGGGACTATAACAAAAGTTCTGGCAACCCATCACACAGCATAGCAGGCAGAAGACAAGGGATCAGAAGCAGAAGAAAGGACCTTTCTTCACCTGGTGTCCAGGAGCTGCAGTGTGGCAAGCCAAGAGTAAACATCCCATCTCGGTGCTGTAATAGGCACTTGGTATTAATTACTGCTATTACATGTTATCTTTTCAGGCATTTTGGGTGGAGGTGGCAGGCTGCATGGGGATATCTTGCATTTTGTATAGAACCGATTTCGCACGAACACTTCCCCAGTATCAGCCTCTATTGTGGAGCTCAGTAGAAGTCAAATATCTCCTCATACTGTCTGGGTTTTGATATCTGGTTACTTCCTTGAAAGTATACATATTTGTTTTTAATATCTCTGATACATTTCTTGGTAGTTGTTTCCCACCCTGCTTGTTTTGTTTGATAAGAGACGCAGTGTTTTGGAACCCGTGGGTGACACATAAGCACAGTCCTCGTGTTTTCCGGAGGGCCATAAAGGCATTATAAATGTGGTGGGGTGCCACTAAGATAAACAATATAGCAGAGAAATCAAGTCCCATTTCGAAGCCCACTGACCTTGGTTTCACCCTGATGTCAACCAGCAGCACCATTTGTCCCATCTCCTTGGTCCAGGGTATTTTTACCTCTGGTAATAAGTCCTCCAAGTGTGGAGAAGCCAGGCTCCTACTCAGTCCTCCTGGCTCCGACCAGCTCTGGAGCTCCTCGATCTATTCATAGTGCTCTCCTCATTCTCCTTCAATTATCAGAGTCAATAGTTGCCAATAGTTACTTCCCTTGACCTGCTGACAACACTCCTACCAGGGGACATCATTATGTCTTTAGCCTTCCGAGCAACGAAAGCCTACTGTTGACTTATACCCAGCTTATGGTCCACTGAAACTACCAGATTCTTTTCTGCACAGCTTCTGCTTAGCTGGGTGGGCCCAAACCTGCAGCAGTGAATGGGATTCTTGTGTCCTATGTGCAGGACTTCAACCTTGCCCATGTTGAACCTCATGATATTTCTTTTGACCCAATCCTCCAATTTGTCCAGGTCACTCTGAATTCTAGGCCTGCCCAGCAGTTTATCAAGTATTGCTTCTAGCTTGGTGTCATCTGAAACTTGCTGAAGGTGCAATCCATCCCATCTTCCTGACCTGTAATGAAAATTTGTAAAAAAACCTCTGGCTCTACCTACACTCTGGAATGCTTATCATGGAACAGAAGGGACCATATAATTAGAGAAGATGAGGGAAAGTTGCAAGCCGTGGGTATTGTTGCTACCTTCATGCCATAGTCACTACCTTTAGCTCCATATTGGTGCTGTAATGGGCAGTTGGAACTAATTCTTATTATTAAATGTTATCCTTTCAAGCATTTTGGGTGGAGGTGGCATGTTGTATGGGGGATATCATGAATTTTCTACAGAACTGAATTAGCATGAACACGTCCCTATTATCAGCCTCTATTATAGAGTTCAGTTTAAGTTAAATATCTGCTTATATTCTCTGTGCTTTGATATCTTATTTTTTCTTGGAGGTTTATTTTTTCCTCTGTTGTAACTCTGATACATTTCTTGGTTGCTGCTTTCCCACCCTGTATTGTTTGATAAGAGACCCAGTGTTTTGGAACCCTTGGGTGACACACAAACATTTCTTGCATTATCCAGAGGGCCATAAAGGCTTTATAAATGTGGTGGGTTGCCACTAAGATAAACAGTTTATCAGGGAAATCAAGTCACATTTCTAATTCCCGCTGACCTTGGTTTCAATCCAGGATGATCTCCCCCACCATGATATCAGCCAGCAGCACCACTGTTCCTATCCCCTTGGCCCAATGCATTTTTTACCTATGGTGCTTAGCGGTCCAGATGCAGACAAGCCAAGGTGGGTAGTTTATGACCAGAGTGTTGTGGCAGGCTTTGTGGTCTCATCAGGGGCCACCACCCCTGCAGTTTTCACTCCACTGTGACTTAAGACATACATGTGACATGAGTTTTGCTTTCAAGAATTTGGGGTGCAGCTCCCCCCAAACCTCTGTGGGGGAAAGCAGGGGCCCAGGGGAGCAGAGGAAGGGGCAGAGACTGGGGTGAATGGGGTCCCAGGGTGGGATGTGGGTGGTTGGAGTTCCAGAAAGCTCATCGAGGAATGTGGGGGGTTCCTGCCACTGTGTACACCCCAGGGGAGGCATGGGGGACATGTGCCTCCCAGATTAGTGTGTGCAGCAGAGGCAGGCTGCTGCTGCAGGCTGGCTCTGTGTCCTGATGTTGTGCTGCTGGCTGTGCCACATC